>NC_067398.1:807888-992888 GCF_016432865.1 Antechinus flavipes
GAGCCCCCAAGAAGGGAGGTGACAAGAGGAGGAGTCCCTCCCCTTTCTGGCTGCACCCTTCTCTTGGTTGGGCTTAGCGCCTTCACCCTCATCATCCTCGTTCTGTCCTTTGGGCCTAATGGTACCTCCTTCCCCTTCCTTTGCGCAGGAGGCATCTAGTTCAACAACGGGGGGGAGGGGAGGAAGCAAACGCAGACCCTGGGTCCTGGGCGGGTGTTTAACGCCGCCTGTCTGTCCACAGAGTCTGGGGCCCCGGATCTTCATTCTCCTGCCTTCTGAGACCTCAGCATCTCAGACCCTCTGCATCTCCTCCTGAGGGATGCTTCTCATGTCTGCCTTCCCTGAACCAGTCCCTGAGATGGATGGAGGGTCCTGAAACCTTGGGCTCCATCGGGGGGGAGGGGGAGGAGCTGGGGCAGCATGTTTGATTCCAGCAGGCAAAGGGGGGCTGCAGGACCTTAGGGGCCTTTCCTGGGGCCTCAGGAGCTGTCCAGAGACTCCATTGCTCATCAACAGACAATCCACCCAAAGGAGAGGGCTGCACAGGAAGCTGCGACTGTGACATGCACTTGCTCTTCGTGTTGTTTATTAAATTTAACTCAGTGGTGACAAATGGCTCTTTTTCGCGTCCCCTTCTGAGTGGAATGCCTCTGGGTTCTGGCTCCGGAGCTGGAAGCTGCCTGAGAAGCCATAGAGAAGGAAAGTGAGGGCCAAGCAGACCAAGGACTTACCCACGTAGGGACTCTCAGAGAGCAGAGCCAGTCATGCTTCCAGACTGGACCGAGAAGCCTTTTGGCCAAGGCCATTCCCACATCTCCAGGCACCTCACTGGAATTAATGCTTCTGTTCTTTCCACTGTTCAAGGATGTCCCCCAGCAGGTCTGTGGCTCCTCAGTCCTGGCCGTTGCTTGGTAGAGATGAGAAAAACTAAATGAGGGAGATTTACCTTCGAGCAAGGTTCATGGCCCCTTCAGAGCCCTTCTGTCCTCCTGGGCTATGGCGTGTGAGAATTCAGACCCCTGCATCCAAGGAGACTGGAGAGTGTACAGCATGTGTGTGTGTGAGTGTGAGCAAGTGTGTGTGAGTGTGTGAGAGTGTGAGTGTGTGTGAGTGTGAGTGTGTGTGTGAGTGTGCATGTGAGTGTGTGTGAGTGTGCGTGTTTGAGTGTGAGTGTGTGTTTGAGTGTGTGTGAGTGTGTGTTTGAGTGTGTGAGTGTGTGTGTGAGCAAGTGTGTGTGAGTGAGTGTGCATGTGAGTGTGTGTGAGTGTGTGTGAGTGTGAGTGTGTGTTTGAGTGTGTGTGAGTGTGTGTGTGAAAGTGTGAGTGTGTGTGTGAGTGTGTGAGCAAGTGTGTGTGAGTGTGTGTGAGTGTGAGTGTGTGTGAGAGTGTGTGTGCGTGTGAATGTGTGAGTGTGTGTGAGAGTGTGTGAGTGTGTGTCTGTGCAAGGGAAGGTTCCATGGAACCCCTGAGCTGAACCTTGAACAAGGGGGGAGTCAGAGAGCTGCAAGGCTGAGGAGCAGCAGTCGGGGCTGGGGACAGCAGGACAGGCGCATCACCCATCCCAGAGCACTTGGGGGTACTCGGCAGCCCAGAGAGCAAGTGGCCCAAGGTCTGGCTTAGGTCTCTCCTCAGAATCACCGTCCCTGCCACGATGGCCCCACCCCCACTGCCTGGTCCAGGGGAGACAGAAGCGAGAGGTCCTGCCCCATCTCGGGCCCTGAACATCCTCGAGGGCGGGGCAGCTCAGGTCACCAGTCACTCATCCATTCTTCCTTCACCAACCCCACAAGCTGTCACGGAGATGAGAGGGGCCCCAGGGACGCTTTGCCTGCGACAGGCTGTTGGACTCCGGGAGCGTTTCCACGTTCTTGTGGAGGTGCCCGAAGGCTCTCTGTGCTGTCTCAGTGGGTTCTGTAAGGAGGTCTTTGGGGTTCCATCACTCCACTCCACAGAGAAGGTGGGATTCTAGCCCGGAGCTCTCCTGATCCCAGATCCAGCAGTGTACCCACTGCTCCATCCTTCCTTTCCTTCACTTCATGGAGTTTATTCTAGTGAAAGAAGGGAGCCTTGCACACACACACACACTCACACACATACGTATATACATACACACTCACACACACACACACTCACATACACACACTCACACACATACTCACACACGTATACACATACACACTCACACACATACACACTCACACATACACACACACTCACATACATACACACTTACACACACATACACACACGTATACACATACACACTCACACATGCCCACATATACACATACACACACACACATTCACACGCACACGACCCAAAGTGAGGTGCCCATGTACCTGGAAAGAGGCACAGAAAGCAATCTCAGGGAGCATGGGGAGCTCCAGACTCCTCACTGAGAGGCCAGAAAAATGTCTGGAGGAGCCAGGGGATGGGAGCCCCTGAGGGAGGCGGGGGTCGTGCGGGCAGCGAGGAGGGAGAGGCTACTCCAAGGGGAGGAAATGCTCAGGCCAACAGTGTGAGACTCACTGCCCAGCGGGGGTACGAGGCACACGAAGGTGAGCAGCAGGAGGCAGCCCCTGCTCAACAGCATGAGGGACGATGGGGGCCTCGGGGCATTTTCGGAGGGTAATGACCCGCTGCTCAGACCAGGCTTTATCCACAGGAGCAGCCCCACTGAGGGGAGCACCTGCATTCTCCACGGGCTCTCCAGAGTGACCAGTCTGCCAGCGAAGGTCACTCCACAACACGGGCTTCCTCCTCGTGCCCAGGCTGCCAGGCAGGGCTGCCTCTGGCCGTGGTGCTGATCTGGGCTCCCTGAAAGGCTACAGGACCAAGCCTAGGTGGGATGGCCGTGGGGACCGGGCAAGCCAAGGGTCGCCAGAGGCAGTGGGTAGGAGGAGACTGACTGTGGAGAGCAAGGGGCTGGGGGGAGGGGCAAAATGGGAGCCACGGGGGGGGGGGGGGGTGAGATCTCAGCTGCCCGGGATGATGGCGACAAGGACATGGTGAAGAAACCCCCTGAGCCCCTCTTCTCCTGAGTGCGAGCTGTGGAGATGAGGGCAGAGGGAGAGGGAGCAACTTACAGGGAACACTTCCCCCAGCTCAGTGTCCCCCTAACCCCTCCGAACGGGCAAAACTCCCATTAAATGGGTCCTTCACAGCAATCCGAAGCTACGGCAGCTTTAGGCTCACCCCCGAATGTTGCCCCAAGATCTGGGGGCTCTCACCAAGAGGGGGGCCCGTAATGGGGACACAATTCCCCGAAGGAAAGGTAGCTCCTTCCCCAAAGAGCTCACAATCTAAAGGAGACAACACCGGGGGAGGAGAATCCTGGGGCACCTCCTAGCAGGGGCTTCGTGTCCCACAGAGTGGCAGCAGGCGAAGCAGGAGGTGCCAACCGAAGAGGGGGCAAGATCCGGACACTGCGCCCCCGTATTGCAGTTCCACTAGAACTCAGAGGGTTGGAGACATACCCTTGTGCCTCGCCCTTGGTCCGTTCAAAAGCCATTTTCTAATGCATCTGGGGCCACAGACAAGTCTCAAACTCCTGGTCGGACAGAGGAGAGGGAGTTCGGCCGGCTGAGCCGTCGGGGTTCTGCATGTTTGTGGGGCTTGTGTCACGTCCCCGACGGTCCTGGCAAGTGCCCTTATTGGGGAGTTGGGGTTGGGGCAAAGGGGGCGGAGGATTCTTCACCAAGCGCGTGATCGTCCCAGTGTCCTTTACCCTCTGTGAGACCCACACTCCTCAGCTTGGCCAGACCAAGCCCAACCTTGAGCCCCCCCTCCCACCCCAAGTCGATCACTCTCTGTTTAGCGTGTTTTGCTCCCACACAGACTTACCTCTGGTGACCTCAGAATATATTTCGCAGCTGGGTCTTCACAAACGTGGTCCCAGGGTCCCCCACACACACTCAAGGCAACTCCACGTACCGGGTGTCGGACAGTCTTTATTAAACTCCCAAACAAGCAACTACGGACCCCAGCGGCCCCTGAGAGCAGACGGGGGCGTTCGCTTTCTGTGCCCGCTTTTACAAGGGCCCTGGGACCTTTCTAACCATAGCACTCCCTTGGGATCAGCTGGGGAAGGTAACAACCTCAGGATGCCGGCAGGGCGGCCCCGCAGCTTCTGGTGACTCCTATTCCCAAACCCAAACACAGAACTCGATCTTCACGACGCGACCATGGAGTTCGGACACTCTGGGGGCAAAGCTCGTGGGAGCACGAAGCTCGTGGCCCTCCAGGAACCCGGACAGTCGTCTCACCTGGATCTGTCCTCGGGAGGGCCAGGGCCCCCCGAGACTAAACCAGAGGGGAAGGGAGCAAATGTTTTGATTCCCCCTTGAAAGGGTACAGAGAGTCCCTGGTGGAAGAGAAATGGAGACCTCAGGAAAGTGGTCACCGCCAGGGAGGGGTGGGCAGAGAGCCGAGGTCATCGAGGTCGGGGAGTCGGTGGGGGGGAACTCCAGGGCTGGGAAGAGGATGATCCGGGGGAAAACCCAGATTTCTGAAGAGAGTGAGCTGTTGAGAAACGGTACAAAGGTTCACCTGGTGATTCAGAATGAGAAAGAGGGCTCTAGAATCCGGTTCCTGTGCAGACATTCAGGGAAAGAGGGTCATGGGGGAGGGGGAGAGGCGGCTCCCAAGTGCCCTAGAGGGGGAGGGGGAGGAGAAGGCTAGGAAAAGGACCGGCCCCGGGGAAGGAAGGCCCCTGCAGCCGCTGTGGGGGGAAGCCTGGGACGGAGCCTGGGGACCCGAGGGACGGAATTGTCGGGATGCTAGGAGTCGGACTGAGGGCCGTGGGGGGCGTGCATGTGTGAGCGTGTAGGGTGGAACGCTGTGAGGAGCCCCACAGCCGGAGCATCTCCTTGTTCCTCCAATAGACTTTTTCTTTTCCAGATCCATGCAAAGGTGGTTTTCAACATCCCCCTGCAAAACCTTGTGTTCCAAATTTCCCTCCCTCCCTCCCCCTCCCCGGGACAGCAAACAACCCAACACATGGCAAACACGCGCAGTTCCCTGCTCCTCTTTCCACACTTCTCGCCGCACAAGCAAAATCAGATCCAACAGGGAAAAATGAGAAAGAAATGAAAGCGAGCGAACGACCCCCAAAGGGGCGCGAGCGCTGGGCTGCGGCCCCCCTCAGTCCCCACCGTCGCGCTGCTCGCGGACACCAGCCCAGAGTCGCCTCACGGCCCAGGGCCGCGTCCCTCCTCACGGGATCCTGCCGAGGCTGGAAGGTTAGGGGTCAATGTCCAAACCCCGGGTGGTGCAGCAGTGATGGCCCCGGCTCAGGGAGAGGCGTCGGAGCCAGAACAAGAGGGAGCTGAAATCTGGGAATAATCAGAGGGGAGCCAGGTTACTGGTGCCAGCCTCCAAGAAAAGGGGCGGCCAGCTAGCCAGAGGGCAATGGCCCCAGGCCCCCCACCCGGACTGGAAAGCGTCCCGAGCTTACAAAAGAGATTTCACGCGCGCCCGGTCCCAGGCCCACTCGGGGCAGGCAAAGTGTGGCAATCACAGGCGGGCGCAGCGCCCACGACAGCTCTCAGAGACGGGCTCACTCGCCGCTCTCTGCCGAGCCCAGTGCCCGGTGACCGGGGCAGCCTTTCTCTCTGGTCCCCCTTTATGTGGAGGCCTCCAGGTCCTTTCTCCGCCACAGGTGGTTGATCGAAGGTCCCCACTGACTCGGGGCAGACACAGCTGGGGTCGCTCGGCCACCCGGGGCTTCGGCTCCATTCTGGGTCTGCGGAGGACGGAGCCAGCCTCGCTGTGTCTGTGGGTCCGTCTGGAAAGAGCCTCCGTTCATCCCCTGGCCCAGGGAAGGGCTGGGGTGGGGGCAGCTCAACGTCTCTGCTGAAAGAGCGCGGGCTAGAGCAGAGAGTGGCTCAGAGAAGAAAAAGCCTGGTGGTCCGGGGCAGGGTCAGGGGCGGGGCCGTGGCCCTTGCCGGCCTCTGCAGGGGCTTGGGGAGGTTCTGTGCTGCCTCGTTTCCAGCTCCCCTGACGCCAAGGGCCAGCGCGTTGCGCTCAGACCAGGCTCGCCCGGCCGGCCCTCGCCCAGCCGGCCCTCGCTCATCCGGCCCTCACTCATCCGGCCCTGGATCTGCCTCAGACGCAGGGAGTCGGGGAGGGCCTCCTGTGGGCCACAGCCCGGAACCTGATGCGCTCAATTCAGTTCCGCTCAGCAAACGCTTAGGGAGCGCCCACTGCGTGCCGGGCGCGCGTCCTGCAGAGCACCACTGACCCGCGCTGACCCCCCGCCATGTCCTGGTCGGGATTCCCTCCCCTGCTGGGGCAGGTGAGGAGGGCCCAGGAGCCCAGAGGCTGCCGCAGGCTGTCCCCGGCAGCCTCCTCCATCCCCCCTTCTCTGCCTGGCCCTCCCGCAACCATTCCCTTAGTTTTCCTGCTCATTTTGGTCCAGACAGCTGGTTCTCCCTGGTGGGGGTGCGATTCAGAGTCCAGGTGGTCCCATGGGGGCCAAATCACGTCCCAGGAGCCCCCGGGGAGAACCAGCATCCAGGCTGCTGTGGGGCCCCTCTCAGTACAGTGGTCCCATAGGGTCTGGGGCCAAATCACATCCCAGGAGCCTCTGGGGAGAGCCAGCATCCAGGCTGCTGTGGGGCCCCTCTCACCACAGTGGTCTCATGAGGGTCTGGGGCCAAATCACATCCCAGGAGCCTCTGGGGAGAGCCAGCATCCGGGCTGTTATTGGGCCCCTCTCAGCACAGTGGTCCCATAGGGTCTGGGGCCAAATCACATCCCAGGAGCCTCTGGGGAGAGCCAGCATCCGGGCTGCTGTGGGGCCCCTCTCACCACAGTGGTCCCATGGGGGCCAAATCACGTCCCAGGAGCCCCTGGGGAGAGCCAGCATCCGGGCTACTGTGGGGCCCCTCTCAGCACAGTGGTCCCATGGGGGCCAAATCACGTCCCAGGAGCCCCTGGGGAGAGCCAGCATCCGGGCTGCTGTGGGGCCCCTCTCAGCACAGTGGTCCCATAGGGTCTGGGGCCAAATCATGTCCCAGGAGCCTCTGGGGAGAGCCAGCATCCGGGCTACTGTGGGGCCCCTCTCAGCACAGTGATCCCATAGGGTTTGGGGCCAAATCACATCCCAGGAGCCCCTGGGGAGAGCCAGCATCCGGGCTGCTGTGGGGCCCCTCTTAGCACAGTGGTCCCATGGGGGCCAAATCACGTCCCAGGAGCCCCCGGGGAAAACCAGCATCCGGGCTGCTGTGGGGCTCCTTTCGCCACGATGGCCCTTCCCAGGCCTGGCCCCGGGCAGTCTGTGACTGAAGTAACTCTAGCAAAAGGCTTGGAGAGGCCTTCACAGACAGGGCTCCCCAAGGCCTCCTGAGCCAGGCCCAGGACTCCTCGAGGAAGCAGGATGCTGAGCACGGCCCCAGAAAGACGGGGAAGCCCACGGGCGTCCTGGAAGATCTGGTGACCTGGGTCTCAGTCTCCCATCTGAGGCCCACGGGAACATGTCCTCATCCTGGACCTCAGTTTCTCCATCTGCTAAAATGGGAGATGAATGAGTGGTCTCTGAGGTCCCCCTACCCGGACCATCCCGAGTCTATGGATGGCCTGAAGGGAAGCTTCCACGGCCCTGCAAGCCTGACCAATCAGACGGCCCAGGACGGGCTGACCCCAGCTCCCGTCAGAGACCCGAGTGTGACTCAGAGTGGATTCAGCCGCAGAGAGCTCCCTGGCTCAGAGAGCCCCCAGCAGGAACCCCCGTTTCTCCCTTGTGCTTGCCCAGGGCCGTGGGTGCTCAGGAGGAGCATCTCTGCCCCTGGAGGGAGCCGGATCTCTACATTTTTAGCAGGACCTGGCTATAAAGCTCACATCCTGGGCTCCTGTTTTTCAGAATGAGATAAGACCGATCATTCTCAATTAAACCCGGCTCTCGTTTGGGCCATCGACGGATGGCCTGGGGACTGGGACCCTCTCCTGACTCCTGTTTGGAACCCGCCTTTTGAAGGTTTTAGCTTTGCAGAGAAAGGAAGCCGAGGACAGCTGGGACCTTCACCTCAGGCCGGGTCTCAGGGGAGCCGATGTCTTCTCCAACCTGACAGGGAGCTTAGGGCCCGGGGTAGGGCAGGAGGAGCACATTTTCCTTGGCCTCTGAGGAGAGAGAAGGGGAAGGGAAGTTGGCAAACGTCTAGAGAAGGTCAGATGCTGAACCATCTGCATCCTCTTCTGGAAATAGGGTGCTCGCTTGTTGCTCTCCTGTTTGGTCTGAATGGATGGGAGAGGGAGAGAGACAGAGACAGACAGACAGACAGACAGAGAGCCAGAGAGAGAGAGAGAGACAGAGAGAGAGAGACAGAGACAGAGAGAGAGAGAGAGAGAGAGAGAGAGAGAGAGAGAGAGAGAGAGAGACAAACACAGAGAGACAGACAGACAGAGAGACAGAGACAGAGAGAGAGAGACAGAGACAAACACAGAGAGACAAAGAGACAGAGACAGACAGACAGAGAGCCAGAGAGAGAGACAGACAGAGAGAGAGAGAGAGACAGAGACAGACAGACAGAGAGCCAGAGAGAGAGAGAGCCAGAGAGAGAGAGAGACAGAGAGAGAGAGAGAGAGACAGAGACAGACAGACAGACAGAGACAGAGAGAGAGAGAGACAGAGAGAGAGAGAAACAGAGACAGACAGAGAGAGAGAGACAGACAGACAGAGAGCCAGAGAGAGACAGAGACAGAGACAGAGAGACAGAGACAAACACAGAGAGACAAAGAGACAGAGACAGACAGACAGAGAGCCAGAGAGACAGAGACAGAGACAGAGACAGAGACAGAGACAAACACAGAGAGACAGACAGACAGACAGAGAGCCAGAGAGAGAGAGAGACAGAGAGAGAGACAGAGAGAGAGACAGAGACAAACACATAGAGACAGACAGACAGAGAGCCAGAGAGAGACAGAGACAGAGACAGAGAGACAGAGATAAACACAGATAGACAAAGAGACAGAGACAGACAGACAGAGAGAGAGACAGAGACAGAGACAGAGACAGAGACAAACACAGAGAGACAGACAGACAGACAGAGAGCCAGAGAGAGAGACAGAGAGAGAGAGAGAGAGAGAGAGACAGAGAGAGAGACAGAGACAAACACATAGAGACAGACAGACAGAGAGCCAGAGAGAGACAGAGACAGAGACAGAGACAGAGAGACAGAGAGACAGAAAGACAGAGACAGAGACAGAGACAAACACAGAGAGACAGACAGACAGACAGACAGAGAGAGAGACAGAGACAGAGACAGAGATAGACAAACACAGAGAGACAGACAGACAGACAGAGAGCCAGAGAGAGAGAGAGACAGAGACAGAGACAAACACAGAGAGACAGAGACAGAGACAGAGAGACAGAGACAAACACAGAGAGACAGAGAAAGAAATAAAGACGTGGGCGGCAAGTCTGGGGCAGGAGGTTTCCGTAGCCACAGGCAGAAGGAAGTTCAGTGGCTTAGGTCAGTGCGGCACTTGGGAAGTCTCCCTACCACGCGCTGCTGTCACAGCTGCTAGACTGAGCAATGGCCAGGCTTTAGCAGTTTGCACAAAGTTCTCCAGAAGTCAGAGATGGAAGACAAGGTTGTCCAGCATCTGCTTGAATCACTTCTTGGTGCAGAGGCAATCCGCTGCCCTCAAGGTTTTATTACTCCTGAAATCAAGCCAAAATCTGCCTTTCTGCAAAATTCACTGCTGTTCTCCAGGGTCAGTAAAACCCTGCAGACCCAACACTGTTTTTCAAATCCTTGAGCCAGTTCCCTTCCCTCCAGGGTTCCTTCCACGGTGACTGAGCAGGTGGTGAGATCCTCAGGTCTCTTGCCCCCCATTCGCTCTCCTGTGGGTGCCATCCGTCTCCTCGGCGTCCCTGCTTAATGGCCCTGAGAGACGAGCCCAGAATGCCCGCCGTCCCTGGACGAGGCAGGCTTCGGCGCCGCTATCAGCTCCTTGCTTCCGGGCCCTCGGTGCCGTCTAAGACATTAGCAGTCGTGGCCACTGAGACGTGGGGTGCTGACTCATCCGGGGCTTGTATCCCTCAAAACAGTGAGATGTTTCCCATAGCCAACGACTCCCCCTTTTTGTTCTTGTAGAGTTAATTTCTGTGCCCGAGGGACAGCCTTACATTAGTTTTGGGGGCAAAATGTCCTCTTGGAGTCTGTGCAGTAGGTCACTGCTGCAGAAACAAATCTACTGCCAGAGAAATTACAGAGGCAAAAACCCCCAAGGTTTCTTATACGTAAGAAGCGGTTCAGGATTCAGAAGAATAGCCCTGAACAAAGATTCGGATTCCAATGAGGTTTTTAATAGGCAAAATTACGCCAGAGAGACAAAGAAATAATTCTCTACATATTCCAATCTCAACTGCTGGAGACAGCTTCTCACCCCTTTCAGTGTCATGACAGTAGAACAAACTTCAACAGAAGCATAATCTCATACCCACTTAGTGACACAGACTTTAGAAGTAAATTAAGTCGGGCTACATTTTTAGCATCATTTAGAAGGTCTGAAAGGAGATGATTGTGGAGACTTACAGCCGACAGAGGTAGCTCCACAAGCCCACTTTGGGCTAAAACTCCCCTTTTGCTTCCCATCCTATAAAAAGTCTTCCTTAATTCCGTTATTCTACGAGTCAGGTTTTAGCCTAGTGAGGTTAATATTAATAGAAGAGAGGTTTTCACAAAAATTGCAGGAGAAATGGTCCTAAGCCCCAGCTAACAAGATCCAATAAAGGATGTTTAAATCCTCATAACGGTTTACAGAATTCTCATAGCGCATTTAACTGTGGCCGACAACATTTCACAGCATTGGTCTCTAAACTGGGACTAGCCAGAACTGCACAAAGCGGGCCCGGAGGCTTGTTTCAGAGACCGGGCAGCGGTTTAATTGGTCACTTTGAGTGAAGAATGCAATTTGCAAACGGAAAATTCCGCCTGTCGCAGGAGAAGCGGAGATTTTTATACACAAATCACAAACGGGAAGGGAGGGGAAAGGCGGATTCCAATACAAGCATTTATTGTAAGTGCTTTCCTATGGACAAGCCCACAAGAGTACAGGACAACACTGGTGCTCACCAGTCGTGTGGGAACAGTTCTTAAGAGACTGTTTCAAATGCTGGGGGTTGTGGCCTGTCCTGGTCCTCACCAGAGTTCTGTGAAGAGAACAGGGATCTACAATCTTTGATCCACTTCACGTGTGTATATCATACAGGACAGGATTGTCAAGAAGTGACATTTCAAGTTACACTGTAAGACTAACTCCCGACTCAGATTTTGCTGGGAAAATGGTAGCTTTGAAAAATATAGATTATTATTATATTATTATCCATATAATGTCAATAACTTTGAAAATCATCATAATTTTCTTCACATTTTATTACATTTTCTTTTTTGAGATTTAGTTCCATGATCTATGTAGTTTGTCAAGAGCTCTTTGGATTCTGATCTGTTATTCAGGGGATTTTGCATCTATACCCTTAACCTTGTCATTGATGAAAATGTGACCAACAGAGGTCAAGCTCATGACCTTGGGACTTTCCACCTAAGATGTCCTATGAAACTGAGCTCTCATTAACTTGGAATCCAGCCAGGTCTGAAGTCCCCGCTTGTCCTGTTGTCTAGGGCTTAGCTCTCTATCTTCCCACAAGAATTGCATGAAACTCTTTGTGATTAAGATACTTTTTGAAAATAGAAGAGGGAAAAATAAGGAAATTCTAGGCAGAAAAAGATGTCTTTTCCCAGCTTTTCTTCACACCTACATTTGTCAAGATCTAAAGAGTCAGCATTTTATCAAGGATAAATAAAGTGGACTGACCTGAGGGATGCCCTGAAGAAGAGCAGGGAGGGCAGAAGGGACAGAAGGGAGAGCCCCGGCGGACGTGGGGTTAAGTCTTGGACAAGAAGCCGGAGACTTTAGGAGCCCGGCCACTTCAGCCGCCTGACCGAAGGCGAGATTGAACAACCCCTGGTTAAGGAAGATATTGCCGCGCTGGACTCTTCCTTTACACGTCCACACCAGCTGAAAGTCAGCAGCCTTTGCCTCTCTCCTTGGGGAGACCCCTGGGCTGGGAAAGGCCAGTTTGGGCCTGATCTCTCTGAATCCCGGGGGTCCGCTGATTGTGTCAGCTGGGCTCAGACTCACAGCCCCCTTTCCCAGCTTCGCTTGCCAGTTAACCCTCACCCCCTCCTCCCTCCAGGGTATCTCTCGTACTCAGAACTCAGTGATATCGCCCTTGAAATGGACTCTCTGGTCGTTGAAACTTCTTGGAATCTGGGAATGCCATTAAGCAGGGGTGGCGACTCCAACTGAGGGAAGGGCGGGTTCTGTGATAGGAGCTGAGAGGGAGGGGCTCCCTGGGCGTGTGTGCCCTGGGGGGCCGTAAAAAGCAGCCAGCAGTGATGTCCAGAAGGTCCCAGGAAGCAAAATCCCAGACAGGTTCCTGCCCCGAAAGCCCGATCTTGGGTGCGGATGGCAGAAGCAGGGGGCGGGAGCCGGGCCGGGAAGCTGGGAGGCCAAAGAGGCGCAGTGTCCGGGTGGGGAGGCGGGCTGGGGGGGCAGGCGGGCTGGGGGGGGAGCGGACTCCGCTCCCAGGTTGCCTTGGGGATGGGAAGGCCAGGCTGAGCTGGGCAGGGATGGAGGAGGCCGGGATGGGCAGGAGGAGGACGCCAGTGAGTGTCCTCGGGGACGAGTAGGAGAAAACATCCGCCTGGAGCCAGACCCCTTCCTCCGGCCCCTGGGGATTTTAGGGCTTTGCTGAGAGCCTCTTGCAAAACCGGAGAACATCCCCCTCAGGAAGCAGGGCCGCCAGCCCCGCAGAAACCCGCCCTCACTCAGAGGACGGCCACATGCCAGGCGCTGGGGACAGGAGGTGCCATGGAAACGACCGTACACAGAGCTGACTCACTGCTCCCAGGGCCGTTGCCTCACCCGGATTGGCAGCTCAAGCATAAGGAGCTCGGAAGAAATGTTCCTGTCACTAATCCCCGAGAGGCTGGGGACACAAAAAGGAAGGAGAAAGGGAAATTAAGCCAGTGGGGCGGGAGGAAGGCGGGGGGGGGGGGGGGGGGGGGGGGGGGGCGGGAGGAAGGCAGGGGGCGGGAGGAAGGCAGGGGGCGGGAGGAAGGCAGGGGGCGGGAGGAAGGCAGGTGGGGCGGGAGGAAGGCAGGTGGGGCGGGAGGAAGGCAGGTGGGGTGGGCTCCTCGGAGCCGCCCTCAGGGAAGGGCGTTATAAGTGGGCGGCTGGGAAGGACCACGATCACCTTCCCAGGAGGTTCCATCAGGGAGATGACAAAGGGCACTCGGGGCCCTGAGGGCAGGGCCAGCCCAGGAGGGCTTTCTGCCACCCCCTCGGGACGTCCCGACGAAGGAGGTTCCTCTCTGGAAGTCCCCTCGGAGTTAAATCATCTCCACCTCGTGTGGAGGCAGGCACTCGGCCAGGACTGCGTTGGGGGGCTGGGTTGTCCCTTCTAGAGCTCAGTGGCCCCCAGCTTGGTCCGAGCAGGGCACGGATGCCTCCGAGCTCGCAAACTCCTCCGACCCATTTTGCTAGGGTCCCACTGTACGGTCTATGTACTCGGGAAATGTTTGGGGTGGATGGGATCTCCACGGGAGAGACATCCACGACCATCTCTCCCAGCATCCCTGAGCCCCTGCGGAAGATCCTGTCCCTCACTACAGCCCCCGGGAAGCTTTAGGGAAGCCCCAAGTCTGAGGAAGCTTCCTTCGTTTTGAGCTTCAATCTGGCTCAGAAGCCGCAGCTGCCCCGTTCATCCCCCGGGGTCAGGAGCATCCCCTCCCCATGCTGCCCTTCACATTCAGCAAGATGACCATCTTCTCCCGCCCCCGGTCTCTTCTCCCGCCCCTGGCTCTTCTCCCGGCTCGACTTTCCCGGTTCCTTCAGGGAAGCTCTTAGGGGAGCCCCGTCCTGATCGCCCCAGTCTGCCCATTTCCTTCCCCAAACACGGTGCCCGGAGAGCGCTGCGAGAGCAGGTGTAGGATGACAAGCATTCCTTGTGCCCCAGGCCCCAGAGTACTTTAGACAGAGCTGACTTTCCCATGTGATCGTCTGTGAGACTGAGAGCAGCGTCCGGGGCTGGATCCCGGAGGCACCGTGGGGAAGTCACAGCCCAGCCTTTGGGACTCCAGCTCTGACTCTCGGGTCTCTGCCGTTCGGCCCCCCCAGGGCACTGCCCGGCCTCCATCAGGAGGAGCCCCTGCAGGATCCAGGTGGCTCCCGGGCAGGGGAGGAGGGCACATCTGGGGGGTCTCCAGGGAACCAGAGAGAACTTCGCAGACCTTGGGGACTGGCCCTTCTCTTCGGGTGCTGGCAAGGGGCTTGCTCAGATCCCCTGGGACGCCCCTGTCACGGAAGCACCAAGTGCCCAGACTAGACTAGTAGGGAACAAGGGCTATGGGGGGGCAGGGGACCGGCAGGTGTTTGGCCCTTTGGAGCCCCCCTGCCAGCTGAGGGATGGGACCATCTCCCTGCTGGGCTGAGATCCCGGCCCACTGAATCATGCCCTGAGCTCCCAGCCTGCCTCTGGGGCGGGGGTGAGGGAGCTCGGGCTGGCCCAGCTCCTCCCCACCAGCCAATGAGCACCTGCTGCATTATCACAGTTTTTAGTTATTTGGGGGGGGGGGAAGAGGGGGAGAAAAAGGGGAGGAGGAGGGAGAAACTCTGGGTTCTATAGGAAAAGCCATAGAGGCAACCCAGAGCTTTCTCATTTCCAGCAGAAGCCCTGGGCCAAGTGCTGCCGGGATGGAGACAGCTGCTACTCGGGGCTGGGGAGGGCTGCCTTGCTACAATATCGCCGCTAGCACACGGGGCGGCTCCTGCCTTCTGGGGAGCAGGACTCCATCCTCGCCAGGGTACCGCCTGGTGCTCACAAATGGGCGAAGGACCAAAAAGAGACATTACGCTGGAGACTGATGGGAAGGGAGGAAAAGGAAGCTGCTGCTTGCCAGGGACGGAGCTCCTTCCACATCTAGGCTTTGCAAATTAAGTTTCAGGCTCAGGAAAATGGTTCCTCTGGAACCTTTGGGCATTGGGGACTGGCCATGGTGGAGCAGCATCTCCCGCCCAACGACTGCCCTAGACCCTCCTTTTCCTCTTCTGAAAACATGTGCCTTGGCTCTGGTCTCCCCCCTAGGGGGGTCAAACTGGGGTACCTGGACTTAGGGTCCAGATGGGAAGGGGTTGCTTCAGGGGATCCGGAGTTCAAAGGGGTAAACTTCAAATGGTTCCAAAATTTGCCCAAATGTCTGGGAAATTTTATACAGGATGATCTCAAAACTGGCCTTTTCTGTGGATTCGGAGAGCTGGGGGCAGGGTTTTCATCTCTGAAGGAAGACCCATGCCCTTTATCTGAGCACTTGCTATATTGTGTGTGTGTGTGTGTGTGTGTGTGTGTGTGTGTGTGTGTGTGTAAGACAGACAGAGGGACAGACACCTGAGATCTGGACACAACTTCTGGAGTAGAAATTACGTTCCAGATTCGAAACATCCAGCAAGGGCGGCCACACCAGCATTTAAAAAACCCATTTTGGCTGTTATCCAGTTAGATACGGCGCAGCAGGAAAGGGAGCGAGTGACTGGTCCAGCCAAGGGCCTTCAGGTACAAGCAGGCGGGCGCGCAGCCGGTGGCTCCCTGGGAGCTGCTCCTTGCCAATAAAAATCATCCGGGCGGCCCGGCCTCCCCTCTAGGGAAAAAGAAAGACCAAGGCTCTGAACGATGAAGAGCGCTCCTCGCACACTAGGTCCCAAGCCAGTGACCTGAGCGGGTCAGGCAGATAAAACTGCCAGGGAAGTGTCTGCCATCGTGACCCAAAGAACTAGCCACTCTCCACTGCAGGACACTATTCTGAGGCTCCTCTCACCAAAAGGTTAACAAAAAAGACAAAGGCTGGGTCTCCCCTGGCCTGTGGCCAGAAGGTGGGGAAAAGGGAGGAGGATGGACCCTTGGGCACCTGGGTAAGGCACAGACGGAGAGACTTCTAAGGAGCAGCACGTTCCTGGTGGTCCTCTCCCCTCGGGAGCGAATACCCAGGAGGGTCAGAGGAAAGAAGGGGCAGTGGCGGCTCCGGGCCGAGCAGGGCCGAGGCAGCTGTCCGTCCGTCCGTCCGCCATGAATGGTCAAAGCGGCTGCTCTTTTCACAAGGTTCATAGACCAGACTTCAGACTTCTGGCAATTCATGCGGGAGAATGATCCGATCACTGCCAGAGAGCCTGATAGTTCAATTCAGATGATGGTTATGAGCAGGGGTGGAGGGTCCCGTGGAGCTGAAGGTCTGAGATCAGCCAGCTCTGGTGGCCAGGGCGGGTAGTCGTGACAGACCTGTGTGTCTGTGCCCCAGGAAGGGGAGAGAAGGGGGAGGGCAAACGCAGAGGAGCCAGAGCCTCCCAGTCAGGTGTGAAGAGAGCCCGCAGATGTGGAGGCTTTGGGCAGGTGGAGGGAGAAGCCACATAGACCCAAGCCATCTTCTGACAGATAGGTGCCCAGCCTAGTTACAGAGAAGGATGCCTTCCGGGGGGGGGGGGAGGGGGCTGATTTGCCTCCTTTATTCTCTCCTTTCCAGCTTCCCTGTAACTGATGTTTGAAGTATGAGTGTGTGTGTGTGTGTGTGTCTATGTGTGTGTATTTGTGTTTGTGTATCTATATGTGTGTGTTAATGTTTGTGTATGTGTGTTTATGTTTGTGTGTGTGTTTGTGTGTGTATTTGTGTTTGTGTATCTATATGTGTGTGTTAATGTTTGTGTATGTGTGTTTATGTTTGTGTGTGTGTTTGTGTGTGTGTATTTGTGTTTGTGTATCTATATGTGTGTGTTAATGTTTGTGTATGTGTGTTTATGTTTGTGTGTGTGTTTGTGTGTGTATTTGTGTTTGTGTATCTATATGTGTGTGTTAATGTTTGTGTATGTGTGTTTATGTTTGTGTGTGTGTTTGTGTGTGTGTATTTGTGTTTGTGTATCTATATGTGTGTGTTAATGTTTGTGTATGTGTGTTTATGTTTGTGTGTGTGTGTTTGTGTGTGTGTATTTGTGTTTGTGTATCTATATGTGTGTGTTAATGTTTGTGTATGTGTGTTTATGTTTGTGTGTGTGTTTGTGTGTGTTTATGTTTGTGTGTGTATCTGTATGTGTGTGTTAATGTATGTGTTTGTGTGTATGTATATGTTTGTATTTTGTGTGTGTGTTTGTGTATCTGTATGTGTGTGTTAATGTTTGTGTATGTGTGTTTATGTTTGTGTGTGTTTGTGTATCTGTGTGTGTCAGTGTTTGTGTGTGTATGTGTTTGTATTTTGTGTGTGTGTTTGTGTATCTGTATGTGTGTGTTAATGTTTGTGTGTGTTAATGTTTGTGTGTGTGTTTGTGTGTGTTTATGTTTGTGTGTGTGTTTGTGTATCTGTATTGTGTTAATGTTTGTGTGTGTGTATTATTTTGTGTGTGTATTTGTGTGTTTGTGCATTTGTATGTATGTGTTTGTGTGTATGTATGTGTTTGTATTTTGTGTGTGTGTTTGTGTATCTGTATGTGTGTGTTAGTGTTTTTTTGTGTGTATGTGTGTGTGTATCTGTATGTGTGTGTTAGTGTTTTTTTGTGTGTATGTGTGTGTGTATCTGTATGTGTGTATCAGTGTTTGTGTATGTGTGTGTATGTATTTGTATTTTGTGTGTGTGCTTGTGTATCTGTATGTGTGTTAGTGTTTTTGCGTGTGTGTGTGTGTGTATCTGTATGTGTGTATCAGTGTTTGTGTATGTGTGTGTATGTGTTTGTATTTTGTGTGTGTGCTTGTGTATCTGTATGTGTGTTAGTATTTTTTTGTGTGTATGTGTGTGTGTGTATCTGTATGTGTGTGTTAGTGTTTTTTTGTGTGTATGTGTGTGTGTATCTGTATGTGTGTGTTAGTGTTTTTTTGTGTGTATGTGTGTGTGTATCTGTATGTGTGTATCAGTGTTTGTGTATGTGTGTGTATGTGTTTGTATTTTGTGTGTGTGCTTGTGTATCTGTATGTGTGTTAGTGTTTTTACGTGTGTGTGTGTGTATCTGTATGTGTGTATCAGTGTTTGTGTATGTGTGTGTATGTGTTTGTATTTTGTGTGTGTGCTTGTGTATCTGTATGTGTGTTAGTGTTTTTTTGTGTGTATGTGTGTGTGTATCTGTATGTGTGTGTTAGTGTTTTTTGTGTGTATGTGTGTGTGTGTCTGTATGTGTGTGTTAGTGTTTTTTTGTGTGTATGTGTGTGTGTGTATCTGTATGTGTGTGTTAGTGTTTTTTTGTGTGTATGTGTGTGTATCTGTATGTGTGTGTTAGTGTTTTTTTGTGTGTATGTGTGTGTGTATCTGTATGTGTGTATCAGTGTTTGTGTATGTGTGTGTATGTGTTTGTATTTTGTGTGTGTGCTTGTGTATCTGTATGTGTGTTAGTGTTTTTGCGTGTGTGTGTGTGTATCTGTATGTGTGTATCAGTGTTTGTGTATGTGTGTTTATGTTTGTGTGTGTTTGTGTGTGTGCTTGTGTATCTGTATGTGTGTTAGTGTTTTTTTGTGTGTATGTGTGTGTGTATCTGTATGTGTGTGTTAGTGTTTTTTTGTGTGTATGTGTGTGTGTATCTGTATGTGTGTGTATGTGTTTGTATTTTGTGTGTGTGCTTGTGTATCTGTATGTGTGTTAGTGTTTTTGCGTGTGTGTGTGTGTATGTGTGTGCTTGTGTATCTGTATGTGTGTTAGTGTTTTTGCGTGTGTGTGTATGTGTGTATCTGTATGTGTGTATCAGTGTTTGTGTATGTGTGTGTATGTGTTTGTATTTTGTGTGTGTGCTTGTGTATCTGTATGTGCGTTAGTATTTTTTTGTGTGTATGTGTGTGTGTGTATCTGTATGTGTGTGTTAGTGTTTTTTTGTGTGTATGTGTGTGTGTATCTGTATGTGTGTGTTAGTGTTTTTTTGTGTGTATGTGTGTGTGTATCTGTATGTGTGTATCAGTGTTTGTGTATGTGTGTGTATGTGTTTGTATTTTGTGTGTGTGCTTGTGTATCTGTATGTGTGTTAGTGTTTTTACGTGTGTGTGTGTGTATCTGTATGTGTGTATCAGTGTTTGTGTATGTGTGTGTATGTGTTTGTATTTTGTGTGTGTGCTTGTGTATCTGTATGTGTGTTAGTGTTTTTTTGTGTGTATGTGTGTGTGTATCTGTATGTGTGTGTTAGTGTTTTTTGTGTGTATGTGTGTGTGTGTCTGTATGTGTGTGTTAGTGTTTTTTTGTGTGTATGTGTGTGTGTGTATCTGTATGTGTGTGTTAGTGTTTTTTTGTGTGTATGTGTGTGTATCTGTATGTGTGTGTTAGTGTTTTTTTGTGTGTATGTGTGTGTGTATCTGTATGTGTGTATCAGTGTTTGTGTATGTGTGTGTATGTGTTTGTATTTTGTGTGTGTGCTTGTGTATCTGTATGTGTGTTAGTGTTTTTGCGTGTGTGTGTGTGTATCTGTATGTGTGTATCAGTGTTTGTGTATGTGTGTTTATGTTTGTGTGTGTTTATGTTTGTGTGTGTGTATCTGTATGTGTGTTAGTGTTTTTTTGTGTGTATGTGTGTGTGTATGTATTTGTATTTTGTGTGTGTGTATGTGTTTGTATTTTGTGTGTTTGTGTGTGTGTATCTGTATGTGTGTGTATGTGTTTGTATTTTGTGTGTGTGCTTGTGTATCTGTATGTGTGTTAGTGTTTTTGCGTGTGTGTGTGTGTATGTGTGTGCTTGTGTATCTGTATGTGTGTTAGTGTTTTTGCGTGTGTGTGTATGTGTGTATCTGTATGTGTGTATCAGTGTTTGTGTATGTGTGTGTATGTGTTTGTATTTTGTGTGTGTGCTTGTGTATCTGTATGTGCGTTAGTGTTTTTGCGTGTGTGTGTGTGTGTGTGTATGTGTGTGTGTGTATATGTGGATAGATGTGCACGTATTTGGTGGGGTGGGTCATGAAGCTGGAAAGAGAGCAGGAAGGAGGAGCCTGGGGCTGGGGTCAGGGCGGAAGGCATCTTGTCCCAGGACACATCCTCCCTCAGGCTCCGTGACCTCCGTCTCCTCCCGTGACGTGTTGCTCACCATGTGTCATCCTTATCTTTTAGCTGCTGACATGGGAGCCCAGGCTCGTGGCCAGAACCTTCCCCAGCAGCAGACCCTCCCCGAGCGCTCAGGGCCACGGAAAGCGGATGTCCTCTGCAGAGCTTCACAAACGTGTATTTCTGACCATCTCTGGAGAGACAGCAGACAATCCCTGACGTCACGATGGACGTTTCCCCATCGATCTTTGCTTCCGAGGCAGAACTCTGATTTTCCCTTCCCACTGAGTGTAGGGGGCCAGGAGGCAAGAATCCATCCCAGGTCTTGAATCTTACAGTAACTTGGCTCACCAAAACTCCCTTTTCTTTTTAATAAACGCTTTCAGATGCTATTCTCAGTCCCTGCTCTCTGGTGGATTTTGCCTTATTCCGAATTCAATATGTATGCTGATATCAACTGGACAATAACCAATCTTATAGATTTTACCTTATTGTGTATATTCTATATGAGTTCTGATAACATATTCTCTACTTATTTGACATTTGACAACTGAGCCTTCCTTGGCTTCCCCTCACAGGTCCCCCCTTTCAGACGTTTTACTGGTTTGTTTTTACATAAGCAACATCTGGAGATGACTCCCACTTAGTGAGAAGTCTTTGGTGACAAAGAAAGACAATTAAGTTCGGTGACCTCATCTGGAAATGTCAGCACCATCCCACATCTGCAACCCCCTCCGCCTCTCCATTTATTTTAGTTAACAGAATCTCTTCTCCAGTCCATCATCTCCCACTCCATGAAAAAAATAATTCTGTGCGTGTGATGGAAGCATCACAATTGCTTGCCAGGGCATTTCTCTGAAATTAAATGAGCTGATTGCACGAATCTAACCTATATTTGATTTACTGTCTCAGGGAGGGGAGACCGGAAGGAGGGAAGGAACGATAGAAGAAAATGGAAATTAAACAATTTACAGCATTTATAGATAGCCTATAGGTAGCTATAGATAGCCTGAGCGTCTTCCCCTAAGAATTTGTCTGGAAAGACTTATATGAATTGACGCAGAGTGAGATAAGCAAAGCCTGGGGAATAGCAGACACAGAAATAGCAGCGTTGTATGATGAACAGCGGTGAATGACTTAGCTCTTCTCAGCAATACAATGATCCGAGGCAATCCCAAAGGACTCATGATGAAGCCTGCTGTCTGCCTCCAGAGAAACTGCTATTGTTTGAATCCAGACTGAAACTCGCTATTTTTCACTTTCTTTCTTTCCTTTCATCCTTCCTCCCTCCTTCCCTTCCTTCCTTTCTTTTCTTCCTTCTTCCTTCCTTTCTTATTTTCTTCCCTCTTTTCTTCCCTGTTTCTTCCTTCTTTCCTTCCTTTCTTTTGAGTTTTCTCGTACAAAATGATTAACATGAAAATGTTGTCATTGATTGCACACATATGACTATATTGACTGCTTACCATCTCAGGGACGGGGCAGGGAGGAATAGGATTTGAAACTCAAAACTTTTATTAAAATGTTTAAAAATTAATCTAACATGTATTTGGGGGATATAGACAGATATGAATATACCCTTTGACCCAATGATATCACAACTGGTCTATATCTCAGATTTTTTTTAAAGGAAAAAGAACCTGAAAATATATATAGCGGCCCTTTTACGGTGGCTAAGAATTGGAAATGAAGAGTTGTAATAGATGATTGTATAGGACGTGTCCAAAGGAATGACGTCCAGGATGATGTCAGAAAAACCCTGCAGAGACACGCAGGGACTGATGGACGTGAAGCGAACGGGACCAGGGGACGTCGGCCCGGACCAGGGGACATCAGCCGGGACCAGGGGACGTTGGCCCGGACCAGGGGATGTCAGCCCGGACCAGGGGATGTCGGCCGGGACCAGGGGACGTCGGCCGGCACCGGCAGTGATGTCTGTGGAGAGCTGCGGATGACCACGGCCGTTCTCAGCCACGCCACGAGCCGAGACGGTCCCCAAGGGCCCGCAGCACATGGGCCGCCAGTTAGAGCTGCGGGGTCTGAAAACGGCCCGAGGCTGAGGTCTTGCCCCTAACGGTTGGAGGGGCTGATGGGCCCGAGTTTTGTCACGTCTCACCGCGGAAGGCGAGCCCCGGCGCACTGAGGCAAGCAGCCGGCCCTCGGGGGAGGGCCCAGGAGGGAAAGTGCGCGCTCTGCGGGGGCCGCGGTCCGCGGGTGGGCTGCTTGTCCATGGGAGGCTGAGGGAGGACAGAGGGGCAGAAAGCGGCACCGAGGAGCGGAAGGAGCTTCAGGGCAGCGGCCTCTGGGAGGCTCTGTCAGAATGGCGAGGTCAGCAGCAGGCTCGCAAGCTTGTATCCGGGTGAAGTTCTGTCCGGACCGGCCCTTCTTGCACCCCGGCTCGGAAATGATCTGCGCGCGTTCCCCTCCTGGGCCGTCACCAGGGGAGCCACGCTCCCAGAATCCCCGGCACTTCTCGAGGCTTCAGTGAACCGAGGCGCCATCCCTTTGAGGTCTCAGCAAAACCCGACCTGCCTCCAGTGTCCTCTAAAGCGCTTCTCCTTTTCTGGGAGTCTGCCCAGATACTAGAGAACGGGGGCGGCCCCCGAACCCCCATCCCCCAGCCTCAGGCCTGGGGGGGGGAGGGGAGACTAGCAGCGGAAGATCTGGCCGCCTCCTGAGGCACTGGGGGGGGGGCTCACACTCTGGGGCCCGGGCTCCCCGGCCCCCCCCCCGGGAGACCGCCAGGTGCGAGGGCCGGACTTCTGTTCCAGGGGGTCGAATATTCTCCAGGGTCACAGGCGGAAGCAAGGCTGGCTTCCAGGGCGCGGGAGGGGAGCCCCCCATGCTCTGGATGAGACGAACCGGGGCAGTAGGTTCTTGCGAGCGCTTGGCCCGAGCCAGGACAATCTGAGTTCCAACCTAGCCTCAGACACTCAGGTAGCCGCGTGATCCTGGGCAGTCCCCTAACCTCGCTCTGCCTCGGCTTCCTCCCCTGTGAAAGGAGAACGACAAAGGCGCCTCTGTCTCAGACAACAATTGTAAAGTGCTCAGCGCAAAGGCTGGCACCCGGTGGGCGCTGGGAAATGGGACGGTTGTTGTCCTTGTTCTGAGGCTCCTGGGGACCCCGCAGACAGAAAGGTTCAGAGTGCAAGTGGGGAGCCAGGCTGCCCGGGTTCAGAATGCCCCTCGGCCTCTCTGTCTCTGTCTGTCTCTCTGTGTTTCTCTCTCTCTGTGTCTCTGTCTCTGTCTCTGTGTGTGTGTCTCTGTCTCTCTCTTTCTGTCTCTCTGTGTCTCTCTGTCTCTTTCTGTGTCTCTGTCTCTCTGTGTCTCTGTCTCTGTCTCTCTGTCTCTGTGTCTCTCTATCTCTCTCTGTGTCTCTGTCTCTCTCTCTCTGTGTCTCTGTCTCTCTCTCTCTGTGTCTGTCTCTCTCTCTGTGTCTCTGTCTCTCTCTGTGTCTCTGTCTCTGTCTCTCTCTGTGTCTATCTCTCTGTGTGTCTCTCTCTCTGTGTCTCTCTCTCTCTGTGTCTCTGTCTCTCTTTATGTCTCTGTCTCTCTGTGTGTCTCTGTCTCTCTCTGTGTCTCTGTCTCTCTGTGTCTCTCTCTGTGTGTCTCTGTCTCTCTCTCTCTCTCTGTGTCTCTGTCTCTCTCTGTGTCTCTGTCTCTCTGTGTCTCTCTCTCTCTGTCTCTGTGTCTCTCTCTCTCTCTCTGTGTCTCTCTCTCTCTGTGTCTCTGTCTCTCTCTATGTCTCTGTCTCTCTGTGTGTCTCTGTCTCTCTGTGTGTCTCTGTCTCCGTCTGTCTCTCTCTGTCTCTCTCTCTCTCTCTGTCTCTGTCTCTCTCTATGTCTCTGTCTCTCTCTCTCTCTCTCTCTCTGTCTCTCTGTGTCTCTGTCTCTCTCTGTGTCTCTCTCTCTCTGTCTCTCTGTCTCTCTCTGTGTCTCTGTCTCTCTCTGTGTGTCTCTGTTTCTGTCTCTCTCTGTCTCTCTCTGGTGTCTCTGTGTGTGTCTCTCTCTCTGTGTCTCTCTCTCTCTGTGTCTCTGTCTCTCTCTGTGTCTCTGTCTCTCTCTGTGTCTCTGTCTCTCTCTATGTCTCTGTCTCTCTGTGTGTCTCTGTCTCTCTGTGTGTCTCTGTCTCCGTCTGTCTCTCTCTGTCTCTCTCTCTCTCTGTGTCTCTGTCTCTCTCTATGTCTCTGTCTCTCTCTCTCTCTCTGTCTCTCTGTGTCTCTGTCTCTCTCTGTGTCTCTCTCTCTCTGTCTCTCTGTCTCTCTCTGTGTCTCTGTCTCTCTCTGTGTGTCTCTGTGTGTGTCTCTCTCTCTGTGTCTCTCTCTCTCTGTGTCTCTGTCTCTCTCTGTGTCTCTGTCTCTCTGTGTCTCTGTCTCTCTCTATGTCTCTGTCTCTCTGTGTGTCTCTGTCTCTCTGTGTGTCTCTGTCTCCGTCTGTCTCTCTCTGTCTCTCTCTCTCTCTGTGTCTCTGTCTCTCTCTATGTCTCTGTCTCTCTCTCTCTCTCTGTCTCTCTGTGTCTCTGTCTCTCTCTGTGTCTCTCTCTCTCTGTCTCTCTGTCTCTCTCTGTGTCTCTGTCTCTCTCTGTGTGTCTCTGTCTCTGTCTCTCTCTGTCTCTCTCTCTCTGTGTCTGTCTCTCTCTCTGTGTGTCTCTCTCTCTCTCTGTGTCTCTGTCTCTCTCTGTGTCTCTGTCTCTCTGTGTGTCTCTCTCTCTCTCTGTGTCTCTGTCTCTCTGTGTGTCTCTGTCTCTCTGTGTGTCTCTGTCTCCGTCTGTCTCTCTGTCTCTCTCTGTCTCTCTCTCTCTCTGTGTCTCTGTCTCTCTCTATGTCTCTGTCTCTCTCTCTCTCTGTCTCTCTGTGTCTCTGTCTCTCTCTGTGTCTCTCTCTCTGTCTCTCTGTCTCTCTCTGTGTCTCTGTCTCTCTCTGTGTGTCTCTGTGTGTGTCTCTCTCTCTGTGTCTCTCTCTCTCTGTGTCTCTGTCTCTCTCTGTGTCTCTGTCTCTCTGTGTCTCTGTCTCTCTCTGTGTGTCTCTGTCTCTGTCTGTCTCTCTCTGTCTCTCTCTCTCACACACACACAGTCATACACATGCTTAGCACAGTGCCTGCCTGGCACATAGTAGGAGCTTGGTAAGTGTTGACTGACTGACTAATGAACACATGGACCCCAACCCTAACAGCGAACAGTGGGGAGTCTGGGCCACAATCTGCCCGGAGGCAGCGCACTGACACTGGGGATAAGCTTTGTCTCCTTCAGGGAGGAAAGAACTGAACTCTGAGCCTCTCTTTTCTCAGAATATCACAGCCCAGTGGGATAAACACTGGATTTGGAATCCAGGGATCTGGGTTCGAATCCCGACTCTGCTATGGAGCAGCTGGGGAACCTTGGCCAGGTAACTCCCCTCTCTGGGCTGCCTCAGTTTCCCCCTCTATAAAGGAACTGGGTCAGGTGACTTCCGAGGTCTCCCCCAGCTCTAAAGCTGCGCCGCTGCTGCCGTCCTTGTTTCCACAAGGCCCCCGGGGGGGCTGGACCTTATTGGCGAGTCTCGGACCGTGTGCCCCGAAGGACCGTAGGGAACATCCTTGAGAAAAGTCACAGGGACCGGGAAGCAGCCGGTCAGGCAGTTCTGTCTGCGTGGGACGTGGCCACGGAGGCCCCGCGGTGACCCGGGCAGCCCAGCGTCCGCTCTAAGAGGCCCCAGCCCTGCAGCCGGCCGGGGGGCCTCAGTGGCCACGGCGGCCGGCATTTCTCGGGGAACGGGGGCCGGCTCTGCTTCCACAGCCGCGCCTGGTTCTGGGCTCCGACGGGAAGCTCTGCCAGGGGTCAGACGGGGGCTTCCCCCTCCTGACTCTCTCCTGCCTCAGACGCAAGCCAAGCTTGGTCTGGGCCCAGAAATGAGTCACTTCCTTTCTCTGGCCCTGGGGAAAAGGCTACTTGGAAGCCTGAGGCCGAAAGTCCTGCCTCCCATTCAGGGAGCTGCCTGCTGGGCTGGCTGACTCATCCCAACCGGCTCTGGGGGAAGACACTTTGTCCCACTTCCACTGACGTGGGAAACGTCAACAAAGCAGCGTTGTCAAAACAGCCTCCTGAGCAGGGGGTGACGGGAGTTGCCCCTTTACAGATGGGGAAACTGAGGCTCTTGGGGTCCAAAGGCCCGCGCGTGGCCACAGAGCGAGAAGGTGGGGCCCCTGCGGGGCCCACCACCACGTGGCCTGGAGGGGCACCGGCTAGTCCTGGCTCAGGCCCCGGGGCAGCCCCCGGGCTCGGGCCGGAGCCATCCAGGCCCTGGGTCGTGCCCCAGCCAAATGCCTGGGCCACCTGATGACAAAGTGTCAGACTCGGGTCTGTGCCCTGAACCCCCAGGGTCCGGCCCAGGGTCCGGCCCACGCCAGCAGCCTGAGGGCCGCGGGACTGATTCTGTGTGTCCCTGAGATAACCACGCCCCGTCCGGTGCCGGCAGAAGGAAGCCCGCCCCTGAGCCCTAACGCCCGCCCGGGGACCAAGAGAGCGCCCGGTCCCGTGGCCGCTCCAGGCGGGCTCCCCCCCACCCCGGGTCCTTTCCCCAGGCCAGCGAAGCCAGAGGAGGTTTGGGGGAAACAGGCCGGACCCCAGAAGCCGGACAAATAAATAAAGAGCAGGCCCTGGAGGCGGAGCCAAGCCCAGGCTGGGGGTCTCCCACGGAGGGGCCTTCTGCACTCCCCCCAACCTGGGACTGCCCCCACCTTCCAAATCAGCCTCCGAATTCATCTGGATCCCCCACATCTGTCGGGCCTTCCTGGGAGGGAAAAGCCGGAGGGGGAGGGGTGGCCAGCTAGCCCCCGGCCGCACAGCCCTTCCCTGGGCCCACGGATGCCCACCCCACGGGCCGTCCCCTCTCCTCAGCCCACGGCCGAAAGGATCCAGCATTTCCCAGCGGGTTCTGGGACAAAGAGCCAGGGAGCGTCCGGAGGCCTGGGCCCAAGCGCAGGAGAGCGGCTCTCTGGGCGTGAGGAGGGAGGGGGGGGAAGGGAGGGCAGGGCCCAAGGGCAAACCCGCAGCCGCCCCCGAGATCGGCCCAGGCGGGGGCAGGGAATAAGCACAGATTAAGCGCCCACTGGCCACAGCTTCTCAAGGCTGTTTGGAGCTTCCCCAAAGGATGGGGGGACGCCTGTAGAGAGAAGCTTGTGCTAGGGCCGGGACCTGCCCTGGTTGGGGGGGGGAGATGGAGGGCGGCCCCAGCCTCCCTTGGGGCACGTGGGGAGTCACCCCCAGACGGAGGCTCCTGTGGCCGCCCCGAGAGATGCAGGAGCATGGAGGGAAAGTGGGCCCCGAGAATGGGGTCTCAGGGAGGCAGCTGCGGGGGGAAGGAGGCCCGGGGACAGATAGGACAGCCGAGTCTCACACAAATGCCTGGCGGGCACAGCCCCCAGACCCCTCCTCGTTAGTTGGGAGGGAGGCTCGGCTTTACTTCCTCCTTCGATGGCAAGAATGCCAGGCCCTTCTTCCCCCTTCTCCAGCTGACCCCAGGGTTTTCCTTCTCTCCAGGGCACAGACCCGAAAGCAGATGCGATCTGGTCAGGTGGGAGGGCAGCAGGACGCTCGCTCTCTACCTTCGCCCTCCCGCTGCCCCCCAAAAGGCTCCCCGGGCTCCCCTCAGCTTCCTGGGCTGCCTTTGTCCCCCAGCCTCTCTAGGACCCCACGTTTGGCTGTGGCTGCTCTCCCGCTTCCCTCCCTGTCGCCCTAACTCCTTTCAGTCTGGTGTCTGGTCCCTAACAGCCCGAAACCGCTCTCCTGTCCGCAAACCCCACAGAAGGGCCGTGGTGGCCCCCAACTCCCCCAGGGAGCTGTGCTGGAGGCTCTGGGGGACCCAGCAGGGTCCCCTGTCCCCGGGGCGTCTGGATTCGAACCCAGCACAGACGTCCTTTCTGGACAGGTTGCCTCAGATGTCCGCGCCCGCCTCAGGGGACTTCTGGGCAGAATCTGACCAGGTCAGGGGAAGGTCCCGAATATTGAAATTGTGGCCATTTTAAAGGCAGAACAGCCCCCTGCAGCCCCGCTGCCTACTTTGAGCACCCATCTCTGTCCAGGGTCCCCAGCCCACTGCTCCCAGGGGCAGTCGGGGAATCGCTGCCTCCTTGGGGACAAACTGGTTCGGCTGCCAAGGAGGGACATCACAAAATGGCCCTGAGGCTGGACGCGGTTTACAAGAGGAGGGGCTGCGAAAGCTGCGATGCCAAAGGGCTCGGAGCTCTTTCCTAGGGACAACATGAACCCAGCGAGGAAGGCTACAGCTACATGGGAGGGCCATGACCCAGCCACCCAAAATCCCAGCTCTGAAGAGGAGGGGACTTCGATGGGAAAGTCCAGAGACCCCAAGAATCCCACAGAGGAGGGGGCCTCCCTCCCATGGACACCCAACACCGGCTCTAGAGAACCCCCCACACTCCTTCCCCCTAAATTTCTCTGCCAAGAGAGGAAAAATCCAGTAATAAATGCCGGGTTCCCCGGCACTGAATCTTTATTTGGCTTGGAGCCCCCAAGGGGAAGGGGCTCCAGAGAGGAGGTCGGGGGTCCTTCCTCCTCCTGGACACCTCAGCGCCAGGGTGGCAGCAGTCCCCTGGCCAGAGCACCCTCTGATGAGAAGAGGAGCACCGCCCCTGAGCCCTCAAATCCTCCCCGTGGGGCTGGTCCAGGCAGTGCTCCGATCTGTGGCTCCGGTCCTTCCTCCGTGAGCTGGACTCGCCTTCTAGCCCGCTTTCCCGCTCTGGCCCTGCCGCGGACCGTGATCCCAAGCAGGTCAAAAAGAAGCGGGACCGGGACTGAGACGGAGCGGCAGGAGCCCTGCGTGCGTGGGAGGGACGCCGCCCCTGGGGCTCCCTGCTGTGGAAGACGAGACTCCTCTCTGCCCCGCTTCCTTTGGCCCCTTCACCCCTTGGCTGGGCTCTCTCTGCCCAGGTTTCTGGCTTCTGTGCTGAACACAAATCCCCAGTAACTTCCCGGCTGAGCGCAGAAAGCCCCCTACCCGCTGTGCCGGCCCCTGGGCACGCAATCCGGCTGGAGGCGCCCAGAGTCCCGTCCTCGGGCTCCCGCCCGCTACCCCTCTCCAGCCCTGCCGAACACCCGGGGAGCTGCCCGGCCCTTCCCACTCCCACGGGCGCCTGGGACCGAAGCTCTCCGCGTCCTGCCCAGAAAGCCTGGGATTTCTGAAGTTGGGGCCTTAGGGATCCCCCGCCTTTTCCCTAAGTCACTCAGGGAGTTCTCCATAAGCGAGGGTGTCGGGGGACTCACAGCCGAGTGAAGAGCCCTTGGCGAGCAGGGGAACAAATACAAGGGGGAGACGGCCTGGCTTGGCTGTGGTGGGGGGAGACGACGCGTGGAGGAGAAGAGGGACCGGTGGGATCACAGCTTTGTCCCAGCACTTACGGGGCAGCGCCCCGAGCCCCGGGGGAGCCGATCGTCCGTTCCCATGGGAAGCAGCCTCTCGGTGCCCCGTGTCCTCCGCGGGGAAAACGCAGCCTCCTCCCTTAAAACTTTTTCCCAGCTCCTCTGCAGAAAACGGAGGCTGGGGTGGGGATCCCCAACTCTTACTAGGAATTGTCCTTCAGCTGCTTTTCAGGCACAGGCAACTCTTCC
The DNA here is from genome assembly GCF_016432865.1 of Antechinus flavipes. Classification (NCBI taxonomy): domain Eukaryota; kingdom Metazoa; phylum Chordata; class Mammalia; order Dasyuromorphia; family Dasyuridae; genus Antechinus; species Antechinus flavipes. The sequence continues at coordinate 837,536 of NC_067398.1, forward strand.
AGAGCCTATTCGGGCTTTTCCTGGCAGACAGTGGAGGGGCCAGTTGTGTCCTTTCCCAGCTCATTTTGCAGGTGAAAAAACTGAGGCAACAGGGCTAGGCCACGTGCCCCGGGTCCCACAGCCAGCGTCTGAGGTCGGATTTGATTTCAAGAAGATGAGCGTTGGAGGTGCTCCCTAGCGGCTCTTCCCAACCCAGAATAAGCGGGTTCTCTGTCTTGAAACAAGTTGGACTCCACTTCTCACTTGGCTATGAGTGTGTGCCCGTGTGTCCACGGCCTTGCATGTGTGCGTTCCCAGTTTGCATCTCGGGTTCGCGCACACGGATGGATTACATTGTGTGTGTACTCACGTTTATACGTGTCTGCGTTGTGCGTGTACTCGTTTGCATGTGTGTAATGTACTTGTTTGCCTATGTTTGCGTGTGTCTGTGTTGTGCGTGTACTCGTTTGCATGTGTGTACATGTACTCGTTTACCCATGTTTGTGCGTGTGTGCGTTGTGCGTGTACTCGTTTGCATGTGTGTAATGTACTTGTTTACCTATGTTTGCGCGTGTGTGCGTTGTGCGTGTACTCGTTTGCATGTGTGTAATGTACTCGTTTGCCTGTTTGCGTGTGTCTGCGTTGTGCGTGTACTCGTTTGCATGTGTGTACATGTACTCGTTTACCCATGTTTGTGTGTGTGTGCGTTGTGCGTGTACTCATTTGCATGTGTGTAATGTACTCGTTTGCCTGTTTGCGTGTGTCTGCGTTGTGCGTGTACTTGTTTGCATGTGTGTACATGTACTCGTTTGCCTGTTTGCGTGTGTCTGCGTTGTGCGTGTACTCGTTTGCATGTGTGTACATGTACTCGTTTACCCATGTTTGTGTGTGTGTGCGTTGTGCGTGTACTCATTTGCATGTGTGTAATGTACTTGTTTGCCTATGTTTGCGTGTGTCTGCATTGTGCGTGTACTCATTTGCATATGTGTACATGTACTTGTTTGCCTATGTTTGCGTGTGTCTGCGTTGTGCGTGTACTCATTTGCATGTGTGTAATGTACTTGTTTGCCTATGTTTGCGTGTGTCTGCGTTGTGTGTGTACTCATTTGCATATGTGTACATGTACTTGTTTGCCTATGTTTGCGTGTGTCTGCATTGTGTGTGTACTCGTTTGCATGTGTGTAATGTACTTGTTTGCCTATGTTTGCGTGTGTCTGCATTGTGTGTGTACTCGTTTGCATGTGTGTACATGTACTTGTTTACCCATGTTTGCATGTGTGTGCATGTACTCAATTTTGTGTGTGTGTGTGTGTGCGTGTGTGCTCATGTTTGCATGTATATGCATTGTATATGTACTTATTTACTCACATTTGCATGTGCGTGCAGTGTGCATTTACTCATTTGCATGCATGTGTATCATGCATGCATGTTTGCATTGTGTGCACATGCATGTATTCATGTTTGCATTGTGTGCTCATGTTTGCATTTGTGCATGTGCTTGTTTACTCACATTTGCATATGTGTGCATCGTGCATTTACTCATTTGCATGTGTGTGCATCAAGCATGTGTTCATGTTTTCGTTGTGTGCAGCGTGCATGTATTCATGTTTGCATGTGTGTTGTGCACTTACTCATTTGCCTGTGTGTCATGCATGTGCCTGTGTTTGCGTGTATGCACATGTTTCTGTGTGTGTGTATCGTGCAAGCCTGTGGGTTGGCCGGGTTCTTCTGCTTGTCTCCAGGAGTGTTCTCTGCAACGACTGATCGTTGGTCTGGAAAGCTCTAAGGCAGCACCCAGCAGATTGCTGGTGACCCTCATTATGAGCGGGCACATTCGGCCCTTCCAGAGCAGCAGCAGCAGCGGGCAGAGCGGGCGACGTCGCCCCTGGATGGAGCAGAGGGAGGAATTGGAGGCGTCTGGATGAGATTCAGTGGGTCCCAGCGACGTGCACCGAAATTAGGGCCACGGAGGTGACATCCTCCCCAGTCATGGCAGCTGTTACAGGTAATTTCAAAATAGGTTGTGTTCCGAGAGAAACCAGCAGAAAGGGACAAACGTGAGCGGAGGCTGAATTCCCTGGCGGGGGCTGGCGCAGAGTCCGGGCTTGGGGAAGAGGAGAGGAGCCGCACTCTGAGGTCTTTGGGCCTTTTCCCCTTGAGGTCTCAGTTTCCTCCTTGTCCGATGGGCAGGTCCAAACCGGGACGGGAAGTCTCTCACCGTAGCATGAAATACTCATCGATTCCGGGCTTGTCTTCTTCCACTTGGAGGAGTTTGAGCGCCCGGCCAGCGGGAGCCCAGGCTTCTCACCTCTGGCTTTCTCCCGTTATTCCTCAAGACCCAGGAGTGTCCACTGTGGGGCACGGGCTCCCCCAGGTCACAGAGACCCTGCTTTGCTCAAACTACACATCTTAGCTCCCTGAAGGATCAGGCGGGCAGGGAAGGGCTCAGAATGCCCCGAACTGTGTCCCCCGAGCTTTACCCAAACTGCCCAGCTTGGTTCCTTCTCCAGCAGGAGAAGCCAAGCTCTTAAGAGGAAGAATAATAAAGGTGATGTGGGGGGAGGATTCTAGGATTGGGAAGAAAGATAATGGTGGTGGTGGTGGTGGGGATGATGATGATGATGGTGGGGATGATGATGATGATGGTGGGGATGGTGGGGATGATGATGATGATGGTGGGGATGATGATGATGATGGTGGGGATGGTGGGGATGGGGATGATGATGGTGGTGGGAATGATGATGGTGGTGGGGATGATGATGGTGGTGGTGAGGATAATGATGATGGTGGTGGGGATGATGATGATGGTGGTGGTGGGGATGGTGGTGATGGGGATGATGATGATGATGATGATGGTAATGGGGATGATGATGATGATGATGATGGTGGTGGTGGGGATGATGATGGTGGTGGTGGGGATGGTGGTGGGGATGATGATTGTAATGGGCTGAGGCTTGAGTTGATGCACTGAGGTCCCAAGCACATGAGGCTAAATAGTAATTGGACCATACTCTATTAATATGTAAGCTTGGAGAAAGAATGGCCCCCACCCACTTTTTGTGCAAGTCCTGATGTGTTGTATAGGAAATGACGATTTTGGTGGGTGGAGGCAGGGGAGTGGAAAAGGAAGGGGAGGAGAGACCTTTGGGAGGCCATTGCCACGGTTGCCTCCACGGTTGGCTCCATGGTTGGCTCGGCTCGCGTCGCTCTCTCTTAGCTGGCTTCCTGTCGCAACTGCCTATATTTGCTATCGCAATCTTTCTTGCCTATATTTGCTATAGCAATCTTTATTCACCTCTTCACTTCAATAAATATTGAAGATTTTTCCCTTAACCTGAATTCCTGACTCCGGCTGACTTTAAATACGCGGTCATTACAGATGATGATGATGATGGTGGTGGGGATGATGATGGTGGTGGTGGTGGTGGGAATGATGATGGTGGTGGTGGGGATGATGATGATGGTGGTGGGGATGATGATGATGGTGGTGGTGGTGGGGATGATGATGGTGGTGGTGGGGATGATGGTGGGGATGATGATGATGATGATGGTGGTGGGGATGATGATGGTGTGTGGTGGGGATGATGGTGGATGATGATGATGATGATGATGGTGGGGATGATGATGATGATGGTGGGGATGGGGATGGTTAAGGAGGAGGATGGTGCTGATTTTTCCAAAACACTTGAAGATTTGCAAAGAATTTCACATGAAAATGAGAGCTTCTGTGAAGCTCCATGCAATGCCCCAAGTGCTATCCATGACACACATCCATGTATTCATCAATCCACTCAAAACTTGCTCTCAAGAAAGAAAAAAACCAAGGAAGAGAAAAGCGTTTATGGGAGCACCTGTGGCGCAAGTGTGTTGTCATAATTTTGAGTTTAAAAAAAAAGTCCACTAGTGACCTTCCCTCCCACTGAAGTCTGATCAAAGTCTGGAAGTAAAAAGATTTCTTTCCAAATTTCCATTAGTCTCCTTCTCCCCACTCTTCTAAGTTCCCTTTCTTGCTGTCCCGCAGCTTTTATGAGCGACAATGTGACATCCTCAGGTTCCAACTTCCTCTCTCCTCCTTGTGACAGGGTCTAACACAGATGGGAGTGGGAGTGATAATCTCACATGGAAACTGTTCCAGAAGGAGCCACTTTTCTGTTTACTAAACCTTTCTTTCCATTTCTTAATCCTTTCATCCCCATCTTTTCCTTTGAGGATATTCTGGTCTTTATTGTTTGCTTTTTGTCACAATTTTTGTTTCAAAATTCCTCTCAACAGTGCTAAAAATCCCATTTTTCCCCAGGTGGTTGATTTTTAAGTCATTTTTAAAATCCAAGGTCCAGTCAAAAATTTTCCCCATCATTTTCCATTTCCTACTGAGTCTCACTGTTCACTAGTGAATATAGAGAGCTCTATTTCTTGTCCAAAGCTTTTGTAGTTTTTCTACCCACCTGACCATGGGAGGCTCACCCCTTCTGTTTCTCACGAATGCCCCTCTTCCCTTCCAATGGGGGATATACCCACAAGCCCATTTCCTTGTCTTCCTCTGCAGTCTCTTCTCTTCTTCATGCACAAATGATTCTCCTCAAAAAAATGCATTTGTAGTCATCTTTTCCTCCTTTATCTTCCTGAGCTTAGAAAGTTCAGTTCTCTAATGGCTTCAGACCCGGCTGACCTGGAAAAGGGCCCTCCTGCCTACGACAAGGTGACAATTCCCAGCGTTTCAAGTCAGAGTGAGTCTTTAGGAAGCACCCTGGGCGAAGCCCCTCTGCTTGCCAAAAACTGTTCAGAGAAAATCTTTGTTCAGGCTTTGCCCCAATAATGGAGCAAACTCAGGAAGAGGGCGTCTAACGGAGTTTATGGGAGCACCCACGGCAAAAGTGCGCTGAATGTGTCCAGCCGCCCGATCACTTTTCATAAGGGGAGCCTGACAATGCTCATGGTTCCCAAAGGAGATGGACTAGTGTGGAAGCTTTTTATTTCCCAAACCCAAGGACATCCTGCAACCCCTTGCACCCAAACCCTGATTTTTTTCTCCCTCCCCACCTCCCCACCCAAGTAGTCCAATAAATGTTAAACACGTACAATTCTTCTGGGCATAGATGGGCCAGCGCTGTCCCAGAGATAAGCGTACAAGGGACCGAGGCAAATGCAGCTGCCCTTGTCCGGGCTTGGGCTGTGGCCGCCCTACATTTGGGGGGCACACACTGCAGTCGCCCCTTACACGAGTCTGGCCCCTACATCTGGGGGAAAGGAACAGGAAACCAGGGGCTCCTTCATGGACTCTAAGTAACTTGGTAATAACGATCACATTCTATGCCCTTGACCCTCACCCCAAGCCTGAGGTAGATATTGTTATTATCCTCCTAGTTCCAGGAAACTGGAGCTCAGCTAGATTAAGAGACTAGACCAGGGAGCCTGTGCTGTGAAGTGCAAGGATTGAACTCGGTGCTTCTGCTCTCCAGTCAAACAACCTCCGGACCAGCTCTTGTAAGCAGAACAGAAAGCAGTCTCCACTCTGGAGCATGTGGCTTGGGGACAGCCCCCCACAAAGCCCCCGGAGCCTCTGCCTGGAGAGCCCTCCTTTCTCTGCAGAGGCGAAGGCAGCAGTCTTGGCTCCCTGCCTTCTTTGCACAGAAACCCTTGAGTCACTGCAGCAGCCACAACCTCCCCATGGGCCTGTGTTACCTGGAGTCCATTAATCTTCTCCAAACCCCACGGCTTTCTGAAAGGGCAGCTGCGGCTCATTCCTTATGGATCACTTATCTTAATAGGGAAAGATTATAGGGAAATGGGATCTCGCTGCCTCCCTGAGTGGGGGAACAGGGGGAAACTAATCTCCATCCAACTAGCAGAAAAGCCGGCAGCAGATAAAAGGGACGGTCCGATGAGCCAGAGCCAGAGCTTCTCCAGCAGCAGCCGCCCAATGAGGGAGGAAATACTTCCTGGGGAAAGGTTTGCTTTAAACATGGCAGGCAAAAGCCTCCCATCAGCAATCCATAAAAACTGACATCAAGGCATGGAAGTCAGCAAACAGGCAGGTCTCGCAGAGTCCCAGAAACCGGAGGTAGTTAGAAATGAGAGAGTCCTTTAGGTGCAAACCGCCTCCAGAGCGGTCCCAGTTACAGCTTAATCGGGTGCGAGCCCCAGCAGAGGTGGCCTTTGGAGCCTGAAACACTGAGAGGTTTCTCTCAGGGTCACACAGTCAGTACAGGCCAGAGGCAGGCCAAAGACCAGGTCTTCCTGCTCTCTACTTTGCCACACTGCCCACTGCGGCCAAAGTGACGGGGAAATCCAGGACCTGCCTGCAGAAAGCTGTCGAGGGGCAAGGATGAGTGCGTGGACTCAGTGGGAGCTGGCTGTCTAACACAGAATTCAAAAAGGGGAGAAGGAAGAATCTAATAGGGGAGGAGCAAAAGGGCCGATAGAAAAAGGCTCTTTGTGGGGTAGCAAAAAATTGGAAAATGAGTAGATGCCCATCAGTTGGGGAATGGCTGAACAAGTTATAGCATATGAAGGTATTGGAATATTATTGTTCTATAAAAAATAATGAACAAGCCGATTTTAGAAGATTTACATGAACTAATGATGAGTGAAACAAGCAGAACCAGGAATATATTGTACAAAATAACAAAAAAAAAAAAAAGATTTACATGAACTAATGGTGAGTAAAATAAGCAGAACCAGGAATACATTGTATAAAATAACAAAAAAAAAAAAAAAGATTTACATGAACTAATGGTGAGTGAAACAAGCAGAACCAGGAATACATTGCACAAGAACGATGATCAGTTATGAAAGACTTGGGTCTTCTTAGTGATTCAGTGATCCAAAGCAATCCCAACAGGCTTTGGACAGAAAACGCCGTCTGCATCCAGAAAAAGAACTAAGGAGACTGAATGTAAATCAACACATGGCTATGTTTACTTCTTTTTTACGTTGTTTTTTCTCTTCCATGTTTTTTCCCTTTTGTTCTGATTTTTCTCTACTAATATGATTCATAAAGCAACGTGTATTAAATTAATTACTTTTTAAAAAGGAAAGGAAAACGGGATGGCAGAAATTAGGGATAAACCAACATCTCACATCCTATACCAAGATAAGGTCAAAATGGGCACATGATTTACACTTGAAAGATGATACCATTAGCAAATGAAGAGAGCATGAAATAGTTTATCTGTCAGATTTATGGATAAGGGAAGAATTTAGAATCAAAGGAGATATAGAGAACATTACAAAATGTAAAATAGATCATTTTGATTTCATAAAATTTAAAAGGGTTTGAAAAACAAAACCAATGCAACCAAAATTAGAAGGAAAACAGAAAATGGAAAGGGGAATTTTTATAGCAAGTATCCCTGAGAAATGGCCTCATTTCTCACTTCTGGAGAACTGAATCAAAATTTTAAGAATACAAATCATTCCCCAGGTGATAAATGGTCAAAAGAGATGAACAGATATTTTCTTCAGATAAAGAAATCAAACTATCTCTAATCATATGAAAAGATTTTGCTCTAAATCCTTACTTATTAGAGAAATACAAATTAAAATAATTCTGGAGGTACCACCTCACACCTATTAGATCAACTAATATGACAAAAAAGGAAAATGTTGGATGTTGATGGGGATGTGGGAAAATTGGGACATTAATGAACTGTTGGTAAAGTTGTGAAATGATCTTACCACTCTAGAGAACAATTTGGAACTGTGGCCAAAGGATTATAAAACTGGGTGTAGCTTCTGATCCAGAAATAGCACTGCTTGGTCTATAGCTCAAAGAAATAAGGGGGAGGGAAGAAGAGAGAGGAAAGAAAGATAGGAGAGAGAAGAGAGAGAAAGAGAAGGGAGGGAGGAAGAAGGGGGGAAGAGAGACAGAGACAAAGAGAGAGACAGAGAGAGACAGACAGAAAGAGAGAGAGAGAAGGAGGGAAGGAAGAAGAGGAGAACTTATTTGTACAAAAATATTTATAGCAGGATTTTTTTGTAGCAAAGAATTAGAAATTGAGGGGATGCCCATCAATTGGGAAATGACTAAACAAGCTGTAGCTTATGATGTTGTGAAATATCATTATGCTATATGAAGTGACAAGCATGATGATTTCAGAAAAACTTGGAAAGACAATGAAATGATGCAAAGTGAAGTGGGCAGAACCAGAACCACAGTAGCAGCAAAATTGTATGATGAAGAACTCTGAGTGGCTTAACTATTCTCAGCAATGATCCAAGACAATTCCAACAGTCTAATGATGAAGCATGCCGTCTCCAGAGAAAGAGCTGATGGCATTTGAATACAGACCCTTTCTCCCTTTCTTCCTTTCTTTCCTTCTTTTTTCCTTCCTCCCTCCCTTTTTTCTTCTTTTTTCTTTTTTCTTTCCTTCTCTCTTTCTTTTGTTCTACTTTTCTTTTTCTTTCCTTCTTTTTTCTTTCTTTCTTGTACAAAATTATTACTATGGAAATGTTTGACATGATTGTATAAGTATAACCCATAACCCATTGCTTACCATCTCAAGGAAGAAGGAGGGAGAAATAGAATATGGAACCAAAGCCTTTTTAAAAATGAAAAAAAACTATTCTAACATATTACTGGGGAAAATATTTTTAAAGAAGAAAGAAAGAAAAAGACAGGATTTGGGATTTAGTGTCAGAGCGGGAAGGGCTGAAGTCTCAAACAGAACTCAGAACCTCAAAGGCCACAGACAAATGAGAGAAGTGGTGCAGAAATGAAATGAATGGAAAGGAGCAGGAAGAGAGTCACACATACAACCCAGAGCCCCAGGGCCTCCTTGGGCCCTGAGATTTCGCCGGTTCGGGCCCCTGAGCCCGGAGTGTGCCTCAGGACAGTCTGGTCAGGAAGGACGCCAGTGACCCCACGCTGACGGGCTGCTCCCTGCCTGGGCTGAGCCGCCATATACAGAGCATGAACAGTGAACGGGTCCAGAACAGAAGAGAAAAAGCTCAGGCTGTCTCGCCCTAAGGGACTTTTCAGGGATATTAAAGATCCCACACTTTCTCCTTCAACAAAGGACCATTTAAAAACATAGTGTATTGTGTATGTGCTGTTTTTAACATGGAAACCACCTGAGGGCTAGTTAAGGAAAACCCAAGTCTATTCCTTCGCCAATTCTCAAAACTCCTACTTTGCAGAATTTCTCGGGGTGAGGGGTCACGAACCTGCGGGTTTTATACTACTCTGGGCTGCGTGTGCAGCTCATTGCTCTGCTTCCTCTTCTGTTAATAGAAAAATCCAGAGAAATGGATTTTTCTCTTGGGATGGCTTCATTGCGATCCCCTACATTTCAATATATCCTTTGACAATTATTCTCTTTAATTGAATTAGTTCTTGCTTCAATGACCTAGTTTTAATGCATTATTTAGGATAAGACCATTTAATCTCCATTTACGACTAGACCCTTTGTTCCTGCTTCTATTATTAATTATAGTTTTATTGCATTTTAATAGCTCTCATGTGTATAACCCTTTAAGATTTACAAAACATTTTACCTAAGCCGTCTTCCTTTATCCCCACAACAGCCCTGGGAGGAGATGCTCTTATTGTCTGTATCTTGTGGAAAAATAAAAAGGAGGTGGACGAAGTAACTTGCTCAGACACAGACCTAGTGTGTGCATTGCACCGCCCGGCCAGCTCCCTCGTGGCTGCAAAGGGACACGTGTGCATGCGTCACATGATGCATGTGCCTGCATGTAAACACACATGAGCATTGCGCGTAAGTCCCCACATGTATGTGTGTTGCCTTTCTGTGTTCGTAACTGAGCCCCTCCCGTGTCAGACTGCTTCCCACCCCCCCTCACGCAGTCTGGGGCATCAGGGCAGCGGCCATACTCGGGGTCAGCTTGGACTGCCACCTCGCTCTCGGGGACCATCTAGCCCTTGACCAGCTCAATGCCAAGGATCGAGGTGAAGGAGGGATCTCCTCTCAGGCTTTGGGAAGGGTCTCCAAGGACTGACGGTCCTCCCTCCGATTCCAGGACCGACGGTCCTCCCTCCGATTCCAGGACCGACGGTCCTCCCTCCGATTCCAGGACCGACGGTCCTCCCTCCGATTCCAGGACCGACGGTCCTCCCTCCAATTCCAGGTCGCCATAAGCAGGCAGTTTTCTCCCTCCTAGTGCTCAGCCCAGACCCACCATCTCACCTTTACTGGTTCTGTCCCTTCCAAAAGAAGCATCTTTGAGTCACCCCCGCTGTGGCCAGGCTGTGCTCCCCCTTCCCGTCCTGCAGCAGACCCTCGGCCCAGAGCACTCAGAGACAGATGCCCACGAGGGTCGCCGTGCGGCCGGTGACAAAGGTCCCTCAGCGCCCCCGGACCGTCCTGGGCAGCTGGGGGAAGGAAGCTTCCTAGTCCCGCGTCCTTGGCTGGAACTCACGCCAGTCACAACTCCTCGGCAGTGGCAGAAGGCCTGGAGAGCCTGACTCTGCCCCAGAGCACAGCGCTGTGCAGGACCTGGCACACAGTAGGGCTTAATAAATGCTAGGACTGAATGAGCCCAGCGTGCTCTCCCTTTCCACAAGCTGGTGGTTCAGGCCCCCTGCCCCCGCCAGATGGGGCACAACAGAGAGAGGGGCAGGGAGACAGCGAGTTCGAATCCAGCTTTAGGCCCTCACTAGCCGGGCTGCCTCCTTAAATCTCTGTCTGCCTCCCTTCTCTCAAGTACAAAATAGGGGTGACCCCAGCACCCGGGGCCATTGTGAGGGTCAATGAGGCAAGATTAGCCGGGGCCGTGCACACAGTAGGCACTTAGTAAATGCCCGTCCCTTCTGCAGCACTGCCCAGTCCTCCCCCCGCTGCTGGCACAGCCGATGCCCACAGAGGGCTTGGGGATGGTGGCCAATCAGCCTCCGAGTCAGCGTTCTGTCCTGAAGCTGCCTCGAGCAGGGTTCTAAGGGCCTCATATACAGGGACAAGGCATCCTCAGGGGTCATTCGCTCCTCTGGGCCATCTCTAGCTGCCGCGAAGTCTCCCAAGGTCCGGGATGGACTCCTGGGACCCCGTCGCCCCCAGCCCCGTTCCAGCCTCCTGGGACGAGGTCCCTGCCAGTTATCCACTCAGCACTTCCCCCGCCCCAGGCTGGGCCCGGCCAGACAAGCAGGACCTTGGGCCCCACCTCCCCTGGCAGCGACCCTCCCCTGGCACCTGGTCCGGTGCCTGCTGCTGTGCCCGCAGACGGATGGGTCCTGTTGCCTTTTGCTCAGGGCTCAGGCCCCCGGGCCGTCCGACCGCCAGCCATTTGCTACACCCGCCCAGTGATGAAAGGCAGGTTCCCCGCCCCTTCCCCCCACTGCGTTTTAAGTTGAACTCTTTGCCTGGCCCACGAATGAAGTTACAAAGCCCCAACCGGCTGAAAAGCCAGAAAAGCAGGAGCCCGCGCCCGCCTGGGAAGGTACAGACAGCCTACTGACACGCTCGGTACACAGCAAGTGCTTAATAAAGGCCTCCTTCTCCGCCTCCCTCTGGCCGTCCCAGGAGTCCAGGCTGCCGAGCCAGGCAGGGAAGGCCGAGCGACTGAAGCAGGTCCTCTGTCCGGGCGACCGCCGGTCACTGGGAGAGTCCTTCCGGATCCAGAGCTCAGACGGACTCGCCCAGCGGGCTTTTGATGACTCGGCTGCTCCCTGACAAAATAACCTAATGTTAAAGCCGGCGTCTAACGGGCGGTAGCACGGTCACAAGCTGGGACGCCTGACATCAGGGGGTCCTGGGAAGACGGGAACTCCTCCACTGGGGCAGGTTGCCGCCCACCCCCGGCTTCTCCCTTCCCTTCACGATGGCAGAATTGCATCCACCAGACTATTACAGAGAAGGTAACCGCTCCGCCGTGGAAATAAAGCCCCGAGACGCGCATCCATCCCCGGCCGGCGCTCCCAAGGGGTCCTCGGGAAGCCTCCACAGCAGACTGAGGGCTGGGGGTGGGTCTCTGGCCCCGGGAGGGCTCGCTCGGTAATTCGAGAGAGACGTTTTAGACTCAGTTACAAACGCTGCTCTCCAGTGTTTATGGAGCCATGCGACATCCTGGGAATTGTGGGTAACGGTCCCGTCGGTGAAAAGCACCCAGTTTCCGCAACGTTTACTCATTTAATTCTCCTGAACGTGTTGGGACTCTAACTGCAGGAAAGAAACCTGGTGCTTGGCAGCCATGAAAAACCTCACGTTTCCGGAGCCTAAGTCTATCTCCCTCCCTCCCCCCCGCCATGCTTTGCAAGGTATTCAGCAAGGGTTCGTTTGTGTGGCCGGCAGGATGTGTCGCTCTATGTTTCCTTAAATCAGCCCTAACCATCCCCTCCAGCCGGGCCCTGCCTCCCTCGCCTTTCCCCCCTCGAGCTCTGACCTCCTTTGTCAGCGCAAGCCTGGGGAGCTCCTGGGCAGGGGCCCCTGGCGGCGCTTCCCAACCTTCTGGACCTCTTCCCCACATCCACTCCGGGGTAAATAACGCACCCCAGGAACGGCCCCCACTTCTGCCGCCGAACCCGCCCTGGCTCTGCGGGCGCCTTCTGCTTGGCCCAAAGCACGGCTTTGTCTAAAGCTGCCTGGCGGGCCCTTGTCGGGGTCCCGGAGTTCTGTGAGTATATTCCGCACATCTTTCGGGGCCGCTGGGCAGCTTGAGCCGGGCGCCGAGTAAGTGGGATGGCTTTAAAGGGGGTCCCCTTGGGATGAGCTCATTCTCCAAGTATGCGGTGGAACTTCTGTTCTACAGAGAAACTTAAAGTATTTGTAAAGTATTTCTACTCTAGTGTTTATAAGTATAATATTATACTAGAGTGTAAATACTTTATAAATACTCTAAGTTAACTTTCACCAATGGGTTGAGACTGACCTCCAGATTGGAGATGGAAACTCACCCTTTATCAACCCTTGGTATTGGAGATAATAAAAGATCTGAACTTTTATCACCTGGCTGCTTTTTGAGAAGAAAAAGCTCACCACATTTTGGCGCCCAACGTGGGGCTGACAGACCCCTCAATGGATTTCAGTGGAAAAGCTCCGATCCTGATTCAAGTGGAAAAGCCTCTGATCCTGATCCAGTGGAAAAGACTCTTCAACCCAGAAATTAGGGTGAGTGCAACAAAGAAATTTTGTTAGAAGAGTTAAAGTAGAATTTCAGCTAAGATGGGATAGATATTTAGAAAACAGCCTGTTTCTGTTCAAGGAAAATGTTTAGAGAGCATTGTCAAAGTTATGGAAAGCCAAGGTTTAATTATAAGTTTACAGCAAATCACTGAATTTTTACAAACTGTAAAGGACATATGTCCTTGTTTCTCTCTTGATAAGGAATTAGATCTAAATGAATGGAAATTGGTTGGAGAGGATCTTTGTCAATTCTATGATAAAAATGGGCCTAACTCAATAATTAATGCATATAATGTAATACAATTGGCTATAAGAAGTTATTTAAGTGATAGAATGATGAAAAGGAAAGTACAGGAGGAAGAAAAGCCAACTTTACTAGGTGAAAAGGAGGATGAATCAGATGAGAATGGAGTTAATTACAATTCTGAGTATGATACTTCACAGCAGGAGGAATTAGGTGATTCCACATCTCATGACCCTCCCCCCACAATGAACCCTTCATGGGTGGAACAAGGGGGAGGGAGAGAGACAGTCAATGTTTACGACCCAAAGGACATTTCATGCCGCCAGAGAGACGGTCTACAAGATAAAGAAGCTCTTTTCTATTTTTTTTTTGGCAAGGCAATCAGGGCTAAGTGACTTGTCCAAGATCACCCAGCTAGTAAATGTTAAGTATCTGAGAGCAGATTTGAACCCGGATCCTCCTGACCATCATCCTGAAGTGTTTTCTGGTAGACCTTTAGGACTGGATGTTATCCACAGAAATCAAGTAATTAATCAATGTTTTGGTCCAACTTCCTCTCTCAGCAGAAGCCACCATCAGTTCTATCCAGGAGAGAAGATGGTGAATTTAAGGGGAGGCAGAAATGGTTTCTTCTGAAAATGCCCATTTTGTATCATTTTGCTTTGATGTTATTGTGTCGAAAGTATTTTTAAAATACGTTTTAAATAGAGAACAATTTTCCACATGGATACCGAATAAGCGCGCATTCTCCCTATGCCCGGGGGCTTTTCTTAATGTACTTGCAGCAGATGAAGGACCCCGCAGTGTGCAATTAGCCGTGTGACTGATTATCCCCGGTACTGTGGGGCTCCATACAAGCGTATCTGGGTGGGGAACGAGGAGATGACTGGCCTGGGAGCCCTCCTCAAAGGGAAGATCTGGGGGAGAGGTCTCTGCTCTCCAATAAAACAGGACCTAGGCGCCAAGAGCTTTGTAACCCAGGACAGTGGAGCTAACACCATTCCATTGGGAGCTGCATTTAACCTCAACTATGTAGGAAATATTATTTTGCTATTAATAACCAATTATTAAACTAGTTCCCAGGCTCTTCTCCCCTGCTTCTTCAGGGAAGGTCAGTCTCTGAAAGACCCGACTGACTGAGATTACCCCTGGCCTTCAGGGAACATATTCTTCAATCTGGGGCTAGAGCTCACCCAGAAAGGAGACCATCTATGGAAGATAAGCCGAATCCAGTCTACGCCCCTTCTCACTCTGAGGAAAGACATCCCTGTCCATTGGAGTTTAGGATGACCTAGCCAGAGTAATGGCTGAAGATGGATTCCCCTGTCTAGATGGCTGACGGTGTTGAATCTCGTGATCAAACATGTTCTCAGCAGGAAGAGCTGAAGACTTCTAGTTCACGTCTTCATTCAGGGTCCACCATGACTTTCAGTAGTCAAGGGAATTTCAAGAATTATTTAAATCTTTCAGGCTCTCTATGTCCTTTGTCTTTGGTTGCCAAAAGAAGCCACTGACCATCAATTTACTATTAGTTTATTTAATTGAAAAATTTATTATTTAGCTAACTTAATTAAAAATTGACTATTAAAACGCATCTCCTGGGTTTGTTTTCCATTCATCACAACTATCTGATTATTTAGAGCAGGGTCTCTGTCCCAAGCCTCAATTTCTTGTGACACCCTATTTAATAGCTGACAGTTAGCAATAGTTTAAAGGCTGCTCCTCTCACAGCGCTCCTTGGGTTCAAGCCCCCCAGAAGGATTTTCTGAACCCCAAGAGTCTTTTATTTCCTGTACAAATTAATGGGAGAGGGAAATAATTCAAGAATGAAACTAACCCCTATAGAAGGCAAAGTAAGATCGCCATCTTCCGACCCATCAGATATAACCCTCAGTTTTCATCTCTTAATTGAAAACACAGGCAGCTCGTAGCAGGGTTTCCCTCCTCAACATCTGGCCTTTGAGAAATAACATCTCAATTCAAGGCAGGGCATCCAGCACATATGCTTTCCGACATCAGCTGAATGATTTTTCAGTGAATCATCACAGAAGAGCCCCATCTAGCTGAGACCTGGCAGAATTTTAAAAGATTCCCACATAAAACCATCAGGTACAATCTTTGAAATGTGTATGAAATGAGTTTATTGACATCTTTCATCCTGTGTCTCTTTTGAACCCTTTATATTAATTTCTGTCACAGCATCCAGAAAATTCTATGATGAGAAGAGGTAGGCTGTTCAAACTCTTCCCCCCCCCCCCAAAAAAAAGCTCAAAGACCTAAAGGTTGTCTCTGGTACAGTAAGTGAGCTTCCAGGGAGGACCTGCATTGGAGGGACCAGGAGAAGGAAGCACCCCATCATTGAGATCACAATCTTTGGATTTTAACTAGGTAAAAGAAGCCCTTTTTTGCCTTGAGTCTTACTTAGCCTTAATCACTCATGGGGGTTTCCTCCCACCACACCCAAAGCCCTCTCTGGGCATCTTTATCTGTATTTGCCCCTGGACCTCCCAGTGACTCTGGAGGGGAAGGGGAGGGAGGTGACCCCACCCAGTTTTCCCTCATTGAAATCCAACTCCCTCTCCTGGCACGATTTCACCTCCCTGATGTCTCTCCTTCTTTGGGAGAGAAGGACAGACCCCATTAACTCGACTAGAATTACATTCATGACATTATTAGAATGCTCCCGGGCAGTGCTCCTGAGAAATAACAAAAGCAGATACGTGTGTGTATGTCCCACAGGCACCCGTCAACAAAAAGCCAACCACTCCCTCCACGAGCATGTTCTGGCTCAGAGATTAAGCTGTTGGTTTGTCGCACACATCTCATAAAACATCCCATGTACGTGCGTCTGAGGGTCTCTGATTTTTCCCCCTCTGTCTCTTTCTATGTCTCTCCTCTATTGTTCCTCTGCTCTTCCGAATCCCCTCGAGGTGATTGTGTTGGAATAGCACCTTGGTCATCCAGCTGTACAAACATCATGGATAAAAGCACCAGGGTCCCTCCTGAGCTGCTTTCCTTTGTTCCTTTGAGGCTGCCCCTTTCTCACTGTCCCTAGTGCTCTTGACTGTGTATCTCCAAATCTTCTCTGAGGTTGGAACTTTTCTCCATGAATCATTTAGAGAAATTTGAATTTATAAAAGTCTTTTTCTTGAAGCATTGCTTTTATTCTTTAAAATGCATGGCTTTTCTAGGAAGGGCTTAATCCTATACTGTTAGGCTTTCTGTGGTCAATTTCCTACTTCTTGATTCATTTGTTGTTTCTATAGAAACGACCTAAAGTTGGTGAAAAGTGTCCTGAGACATCGATCCCAATGATCACAAAAGTCTTAATGATTTCATTGGACAAAGGCAGAAGGAATTTGGAAAACTTTATGAACGCTCAGGACCTCTGGTGGCTTGAGCAATGGGGTGATGAAGGCTACTGGGGCACAGGCTCCATCACTAATGCCAATTGAAGGAAAGGAATTTAAAAAGAAAGAGATTTAAGGAGTGAGCATCTGGGAAAGATGAGAGTCTGGGAATGAGATTTGGACATCTGAACTGCAGGGATGGAAAGTCCCTAACAGGAGCCAGGGGAAATATATCTGTCTGACGCCTCATGACTCTGGCTTTAGTGGAAGAGAGATGGAAGAGAGAAGCGATCTGCCAAGTTTTCCAGGAGATTGAAGCAGATGTGACCCTGGAAGGAGACCAGCGGAAGAGAAGTCGAGACAGATTCAAGAAAAACACTCAAACATTTACGTATCGAAGAAGAAATTATGGTTAACTAAAAAGAGACTTGGACACACGAAGACAAATCACAGGTTGGGAAATAAATAAGCTTGGGGGATAAAATCTATGATGAAAATATACTTCCAGATAAGTATACCTTAATCAAAAAAAAAGTGAAATAAGCAGAGGGCTGAGGTGGGATTATGGACTAGCATTGTCTGTGAAGGAGATATAATAACGTGAAAAAATCAGGGTACCCCCCAAGGAAAGGGATGTGGTAGAGAATAATGATGTGCAAAGCGATTGGGGCAGAACCACAATGTGGGCATGAGCCATAGACCAGAGATGTGGCCTGAAACATATTAAAATTTAATTGGGAAATGGTTAACAAAATAAATAAAAATACAACCAAACGCAATAATCTTAATATATTGTTTTCTGACTCAACGTGCAACCTGCAGGGATCCTTATATAAAAGCTTTAATGGCCACCATTTCTATTTGCATTTGATGCTAATACACTATCCTGCCTTGTCAGAAGGATGTGTAAGATAAGGAGTTTGGAAGGAATTTACCAATGAGATATGGGAGCATGATGTTCTAATGAAGGGAGTTTCACTATCCAGAAATCTCCTGTCAAAAACAAAGAAGCTGCAAAATTGATGGCTTGACTTAATTAAAATGATACACAAAATGATGAAAAGCAAAATGAACAGAACCAAAAGAACATTGTCTACAGTAAAGGCAATATTGTTTTAACAACTTTGAGTGACTAAGTTATTTTTAACTATCATATATACACAAATTAGAAATAAAAGACATAAGAAGAAAGACACTATCTGTATCCAGAGAAAGTCTGATAAATAGAAATGTGTATAGAATCATTGTATGTGTGTGTGTGTGTGTATGTGTGTGTGTGTGTGTGTATGGGTTTAATGGTTACCATCTCTAGGATGGGAAAAGGAGATAAAAAGAAAAGAAATTTCCATGACAAATTTATGTTTGTAGAAAATGGTTAATTTTATGTGATAGATTTGCAGTATGTGCAATCATCTTTTTTACTCTATTGCATTATGGAAACGCTTGTTCCATTAATAGAAAATAAAATGATTAAAAAAAATAACAGATCACTCTTCAAAAAGTGAAGGAAGCAGCAGAACTGCTTCACTGGACCTGGCTGACTATGACCAACCAAATGAACTGGCTGTTGGATTAGACATGGTAGAAATCCTGAGAATGGGTGACTGCTTCATCTTGGAATTTGTATTAGGAGAGAAAAGGTGAGTTAATGGATCTCCCCAAGGGGGTGTAACTCCAAGCCCAATTTCAGAAAAAGATTTCACAGTAATCTGAGAAAGGACTTGTTGGACCACTGGATCTATATGATCTTAGTATATGAAAGAGAAATGGGAAAACTCTTGAGAACAGTCTTAAAACATTAAGAGGGATTAGCATAATTCCTGAGCAGGTGCTTAATAAATGTTTGTTGACAAATTGATAATAGAAATGTTGGTGATGATGATAAACAAGCACAAGAAGTCTAAAGAGAAAGGTGCGGCTCTGACCAAATCTGATTCAAAAAAGACTCGTGGAAGATGACTCCATGGCCATGTGAGGGACAACATTCCAGCAATGGAACAAGCTGGGGCTGGGAATGGTGAAGCTCAGAATGAGCTGATACTGGAGGAGAGCTAAAGATGATGAGAGAACATCCGAGGGAAGAAGAACTTCTATTCAGGGTGGACTGGGTTATGGACAGCACAGGAAAAGATAAACAACTTGGTCACCTCTCTAGAGCTTTCAGCCCCCTAGAACCTCAGTTGACCAGAGCCTGCCCACCAGATTCTTCACTCATCCGAATTTTCTAAGCCAGGAGGAAACTGAGCCAAAGAGGTATAAGGGACTTGTTGAGCTTCCTTTCTCACTCCTTGTATGAGCCCTTCTGATAGTCTTCTCTCCCACAGCCTCCCACACTTTCTCCCCAATTCTTTCAGCTGAAAATCTTGACTCTTACTTTACTGAAAAAACTGAGACCATTGACGTGAGCCCCTTCTTCTTCCCTTTCCTTTGCCCCTTGACATCACCCCCATTCTCTTGTCTTTACTCCAGTCCAAGTTAAAGAAATGAACCTTTTCCATATGAACTCATGATCCCATTCCATCTCCATCTTCTCCAGCTAGTTTTCCCATCTACCATCACCCTTCTAATATGTTCAGGTTCTTCTATCTTCTGGCTTCTTTCCTGCTGCCCACAAACATGCCCAAGTGTCCTCCACCCATTAAAACCCTTCTCAAGCTGTCATCCTTCATATTTCCTCCCTTTCACAACTAAATTTCAAGAAAAATGTCTATACTTAAGATTATAATGCAGGAATGGCTTAACATAAGGAAAACTACTAACACAATTGATTACGTCAATAACAAAAATAATAAAAATCGTATGATTATATCAATAGAGAAAAGGTGTTTGACAAAATGCAGTACTCATTCATATTAAAAATACTTCAGAGCATAGATATAAATGAATTTTTTTTAATGATAAGAAGGATCTACTTAAAACCAATAAATAGCATTATTTGTAATGGGGATAAGCTAGAAGCCTTCCCAATAAGATGGAATGAAACAGGATGCCCATCATCATTAATATTATTCAATGTTGCATTAGAAATGTTAGCAATTCACCTGTCAGATTGGCTAAGATGACAGGAAAAAATAATGATGAATGTTGGAGGAGATGCAGGAAAACTGGGACACTGATGGTGGAGTTGTGAACGAATCCGACCATTCTGGAGAACAATCTGGAGCTATGCCCAAAAAGTTATCAAACTGGGCATACCCTTTGATCCAGCAATGTTTCTACTGGGCTTATACCCCAAAGAGATACTAAAGAAGGGAAAGGGACTTGTATGTGCCAAAATGTTTGTGGCAGTCCTGTTTGTAGTGGCTAGAAACTGGAAATTGAATGGATGCCCATCAATTGGGAGAATGGTTGGGTAAATTGTGATATATGAATATTATAGAATATTATTGTTCTGTAAGAAATGATCAGCAGGATGAATACAGAGAGGACTGGCGAGACTTACATGAACTGATGCTGAGTGAAATGCGCAGAATCAGGAGATCATTATACACTTCAACAATGATACTGTATGAGGATGTATTCTGATGGAAGTGGATTTCTTTGACAAAGAGACCTAACTGAGTTTCAATTGATAAATGATGGACAGAAGCAGCTACACCCAAAGAAAGAACACTGGGAAATGAATGTAAACTATTTGCATTTTTGTTTTTCTTCCCGGGTTATTTTTACCTTCTGAATCCAATTCTCCCTGTGCAACAAGAAAACTGTTCGGTTCTGCAAACATATATTGTATCTAGGATATACTGCAACATATATAGTCTTGCCATCTAGGGGAGGGGATGGAGGGAGGGAGGGGAATAATCGGAACAGAAACGAGTGCAAGGGATAATGTAAAAAAATTACCCTGGCATGGATTCTGTCAATATAAAGTTATTATAAAATAAAATAAAATATAAAAAAGTTAGCAATTGCAATAAGAGAAGAATAAATAATTAAAGGAATCAGAATGGGCAATGAGGTAATAAAACTATCTCTTTTGGAGACAAGATGATATTCTTGGGGAAATCTTAGAGATTCAACTAAACTAGTTGAAACAATTAATGATTTTAGCAAAACAGCAAGATATAAGATAAATCCACATAAATCCTAAGCATTTCTATGTATCATCAACAAACCCTTATAAGAAGTGATAGTAAGAAATACCCCATTTAAAATAACCATGGAAAATGTGAAAGACAAACCTAGGACCTATAAGAACATAATTAGAAAATACTTTTTGAACAAATAAAGTCAGATTTAAATAACTGCAAAATTTTTAATTGTTCATGGGTGGAGAGAGCCAATATAATAAACTTATAATAATATAATATATTATAATAATAAACTAATATATTTATTCAATGACATTCCAATTAAATACAAAATAGTTATTTTATTGAGCTAGAAAAATAATAACAAAATTCATTTGGAAGAACAAAAGGTCAAGAATGTCAAAAGAATTAATGAAAAAATGTAAAGGAAGGAGGTCTTGCATCATAAGGCAGCCATTATCAAAATGATCTTATACCGGCTAACAAATAGAAAGGTGGATCAATGCATCAAACTAGATACATAATTCACAGCAATTAATAGTTATAATAACTTTGTGTTTGACCAATGTAAATATTTAAGTTTGTGAGTTAAGAATTCACTATTTGGTAAAAAAAAATTGTTGGGAATATTAGAAAGCAATCTCGTAGAACTTGGATATAGAGCATTATCTTACACTATTTACCAATATGAGATCAAAATGGATTCATGGCCTAGACATAAATGGAAATATCATAAGGAAATTAGAAGCACATAGAACCTATTATCAGACTTATCGATTTTATAGAGAAGAATTTATAAACAAAAAATAGAGAGCATTATGAGATGTAAAATGGATAATTTTTATTACATTAAATTAAAAAAAGATAAGACCAATACATACAAGATTAGAAGAAAAGCAGAAAATGGTGGAGAGATGTTTTATAGACAGCTTCTTGAATAAAGGTCTATCTCAAATAAATAGAAAACTTAGTCAAATTTATAAGAATATGAATGTTCCCCAATTGATAAATAGTCAAAAGATACGAACAGGCAGTGTTCGGAAAAAGAAATAAAAGTATATATGATCATAGGAAAAAAATGCTCCAAATCATTCTTTATTAGAGACGTACAAATTGCAATACCGTTTCACACCTATAAGGTTAGCTAAAATGATGGAAGTGGGAAATGACAAATTAGAATTAGAAGAAATATAGAAAAATGGAGACACTAATTGAGATACTATTGGTGGAACTCTGAACCGACCCAGCTATTTTGGAGAGCAAACTGGAATAAAGCTCAAAGAGTTTTAAACTGTCTGTACCCTTTGACCCAGCAATACCACTGCTAGTTCTACTTCCCAAGGTGATCAAAGAAAAAGAGAACCCAAAAGTTTTAAAATATTTATAGCAGCTCTCTTTGTAGTGGCAAAGAACCGGAGAATAAGGGGATGTCTATCAATCGGGGAATAGCTGAACAAATTATGGTACATGATTGTGAGAGAATATTATTATGCTGTAAGAAATGATGAGCAGGTTGATTTTAGAAAAAGATGGAAAATTTTTCATGAAATAATGAAGAGTAAAATGAGCAGAACCAAGAGAGCATTGTTCACAGTAACAGCAATTTTCTTCAAAGAATAACTGTGAATAACTAAGTTATTCTGATTATTACAAATACCCAAATCAACAAGACCTTTGAAGGAAGATGTTATGTTTGTGTCAAAGTGTAGCCTTCTCCAGTGCAGAGTGGGGAGGGAAGAGGATATAGTTTGTAGCTTAAAATGTAAAAAAAATAATATTTTAAGTTAAAAAAGAAAAAGATGTCCATGCCGACTCCCCTACAACATTTCTACCTCTCTCACTGTCCTCTAAACGTTCTTCAGTCTGACTCCTAATCACACTCAACTGAAATTGCTCTCTCCAAAGTGAGCTTCAATCACTTAATTGCTAGATCTGATGGCCTTTTTTCCCTCCCAATCACAGGCTGTGCTTTAAGGGTGAAGACTTTCTTCTTCTAATTTATCAGCATTGCAGGGACTTAGGAGCCAGGGCAAGGACCCTACAAAGAAGGAGCATCAGAAAGCACTTCAAGGGGTCAGCCAGAGCCTCAGATGCTTAGGGGGATGTAGCCTGGGGCCATATTTTGGGTATTTCAGCTCAGGTCATTTGGTTCAATGGCACAGCCACCCTTCCCTTCATGGACATTCTGAGGAGCAAATTCCTTCCCTGTCCCCAGAAAGTGAAAGAAGCTGGGCCAAAAAAAGGAGGTGCTGTCAGAGGGTGGCCCACGAGGTGGAGAAACAGCTGGTTCTCCAGTTTGGGGAGGCAAATCGCTGCCAGGTGGGATGGTAAGTGTTTCAGAAGTGCTCAAGGGAGTGGTGCTGGGGACAAGTCAGTGGGCATTTGTCTTTGAAGGAAGAAAAGAGCACTGGAAAGCAGGCATTCGTACAGATCACTGGCTTGGCTCCCATGAATTGGTTCATTTTGACCCAATACAGTATATGTTCCCTGAAGGTAAAACTGGTTTTTCATGGTTTGGGGGAGGTTTTTTTGGGTGCGGAGTTGTATTACACAGTACATGTCCACAGTGAATGCTTTGAATAAATGAGGTCTTCAAGTATACTTGCAAAAAAAAAAAAAAAACCTGAAGCTTGAGACAGTGCTTGTCTCTCCACTACCACAATGGGATTAGAGTCCAACTTTAACATAAAGTTGCAGTAAAGAAATGGGAAAATGAACAAACAACAACAACAAAAGAGCCGGATCATAAAAAGCTATGATAACAACAGAGAAAACTAAGACACAAACTCGGGGAGAAAAACTAAATAGCTATAAGCAAAACCTCAAAGAAAAATGTAAATTCAAAACAACTCCAAGAAGAATTACTGAAAGAGCTAAAATATGATTTTAGAAATGAAATTTAGGTACAGGGAAAATTGGGGAAAGAAATGAGAATAATACAAGAAAATTATGGAAAGACAATTAACAGCTTGGTAAAAATAGTCACAAAAAATACTAAAGAAATGAACACTTTAAAAAACAGAATTGGCCAAATGGCAAAATTGATAGCAAACTTCATTGATAAAGAATAATCTTTCCTTAAAAAGCAGAATTAAGAGGTACAAAAGCATACTAAAGAAAAAAATTCCTTAAAAATTAAAATTGGAAAATGGAAGTAAATGATTTCATGAGACATTAAGAAATAATAACACAAATTTAAAAGAATGAAAAAATAGAAGGAAATCTCATTCGAAAAAACAATTGAAGTGGAAAGGTAATTCAAGAATTATTAGACTTCCTGAAAATCTATGTTGTTTCTTTGTTCATGGTTATCATATTTCAAGAAATTATAAAGAAAAACTGCTTCCATATCCTAGAACCAAAAAGTAAAATAGAAATGGAAATAATCCATCAGTCATCACCTAAAAGAAATCCCAAAGTGAAAACTTGGAGGAGTAATATAGCCAAATTTCAGATTTGTCAGATCAAAAAAGAAAACACTTTAAACAGCTAGAAAGAAATTCAAATATTGTTGGACCACAGTCAGGATCATACAAGATTTACTAGCTAACACATTTTAAAAAGCAGAAGTCTTGGAATATGATATTTCAGAAGGCAAAGAGCAAGAATTACAACCAAGAATAGCCTACTCAGCAAAACAGAATATATAATTCTTTGGGAGGGGAGGCAACACCAAGGAGTATGAAATTTTATGAAATAGAAGACTTTAAAACATTAGTAGTAAAAATATCAAAGATAAATAGAAATTTTGTCTTTTAAATACAAGATTCAAACAAAGCATAAAAATGTAATTATGAAAGAGAAATCATACGGGACTCAATAATGTTAAACTGTTTACATTCTTACATAAGAAGACAATACTTGTAACTGCTATGAATTTTATCATTATTAGGACAGTTAGAGGACCTCTACATATAGAGCATAGAAGTGAGTTAATTATGTTTGAATATCTCCAAAAAAGTGAATGAAGCAGAAAGAAAGATACACTGAAAGAAAAGAGAAGGGAGAAGAAAAATAGGGGAAATTGTCTGATATAAAAGAGCTCCCTACCAAGGAAGAGCTTTTATAGTGAAGGAGAAAATGGAGGAGGGCAGACAATGCTTGAACATTACTCACATCTGAATTGATTCATGGAGAGAAACACATACACACACACACACACACATACACGTGTACACACACACACACACACACACACACACTCAATTAAGTATAGAAATTTATCTTACCCAACAGGGAAGTAGCAGGAGAGAGTGATGAGAAGGGAGGGGGGATAAAAAGGAGAGTGAATTAAGGGAGGCAGTGGTCAAAAAAAAAAAAAAAAACAGATGGAAGAAGGAGCAGGATAAAAGGGAGCGATAAAGATAAAGAGAAAAAACAGGATGGAGAGAAATGAACAATAAGTAATCACACTAATTCTCTCACATTTCATAGACTAAATTAGAAATCATAATCCAATAGTATGTTGTTGACAAGAAACGTCTTGAAATAGAGAGACACGGAATTAAAAATACAGAGCTGGAACAGAATCTGTTTTACTGTAGCTAAAGTAAAAAGGCAGTGATAGCAATCATAATCTCAGACAAAGCAAAAGCAAAAATAGATCTAATTAAAAGAGATAAGCAAGGAAATTAAATCTTGGTAAAAGGTACATAGATAATGAAGTCTTTTCAATACTAAACACATATGCACTAACGGTATAGCCTCCAAAATCTTAAAGGAAAATTTAAATGAGTCACAAGAGAAAATAGAGAATAAAATTATAATAATGGGGCCTCTCAACTTTCCTCTTTCAGATCTAAATAAATCTAGTTATAAAATAAATAATAAAGATGTTAGGGGGAATAGGAATTTTGGAAAATTTAGGTGCAACAGATTTCTAGGAAAAATTTAGTGGGAACAGAAAGCAATATATCTTTTTCTCAATTATTTATGGAACCTTTAAAAAATGACCCTGTATTAGAACATAAAACCCCATAAACAAATGCAGGAAAACAGAAATGCTAAATATATTCTTTTCAGACCATAATTCAATAAAAATTACAATTAATAAAGGGATGGGGAGGCATAGATAAATTTAGTTAGAAACTAAATTATCTTATTCTAAAGAATAAGTCAAAAGACAAATCATAGACACAATCAATAATATCATTAAAACAATGAGCCAGCATACCAAAATTTGTGGAAAGTAGCCAAAGCAGTATTTCAGGAAGACTTTATGTCTCTAAAAGCATACATCAGTAAAAGAGACAAAGAGCAGATTGATGAATTGAACATGCAACTAAAAAATACAATAAAAAAGACAAATTTTAAATCCCCAATTAAGTATTAAAATGGAAATCTGAAAAATCAAAGAAGAAATAAATAAAGTTGAAAGTTTAAAAACGAACCAATAAATAAAACTAGGACTTAGGTTTGTGGGGGAGAAATAAAATAGATAAATCATGGGTTAGTCTGATTTTTTTAAAGAAGAAAATGAATTTACCATATCACAATTAAAAGGGTGAATGCACTACAATGAATATGAAATTAAAGCATATTACTCAGTTACATACCATTAAAGCTAACAATCTAAATAAAATGAATATTTTTAATAATAAAAATTTTCCAGATTAACAGAAGAGAAAATAGAATGCTTATCTTAGAAAAAGAAAATGAACAAGTCATAAATGAGCTCTCTGAGAGAAATCCCCAGGACCAGATGGATTTACGGCAAATTTTATCAAAAGTATAAAAAACAATTAATCCCAATACTACATTAACTATTTTTAAAAATGGCAATGAGACTACTACCAAATTCCTTTTATGACACAAATATGATTTTAAATATTTTATTTTCCACAATTACATGTAAAAACAATTTTTAACATTTGTTGGGGGAGGGATTAAATTTGGAATTCCATTTTCTATCCCTCCCTCGCTCTTCTCTCCCGTCCCTGAGATAGTAAGCATTGTGACAGAGATCATACATATACAATCACATAAAATACAAATATGGTTTTGACACCTAAACCAGGGAAAGCAAAAACAGAGCTTTTTTGATGCAATATTTATCCTTTTATGAATATTAATGCAAAAAATAATAATAAATAAAACACTGTCAGAGAGATTGCAACAATATATCACTAAAATTCCATACTATTATCAGATGAGATTTATACCAGGAATGCAGGGCTGCTTCAATATTAGGACAATAATAAACACAAAATAATAACAAAAAAAGCCCCTAAAATGCAGAGAAATGCTTTTTGACAAAATGCAATATCCATTCCTATTAGAAAGTATAGGAATAAATGGGGCCTTACATAAAATAATAAGTAGAATCTCCTATAATGGAAATGAGCTAAAAAAAAAAAAAACTTTCCAATAAAATCAGCGTTAAGTATGAATTCCCATTATCATCACCATTATCCCATATAGTTATAGCAATAAAACAAAAAAAAGAAAGTGAAGGAATAAAAATAGGCTATGAGGAAACAAAATGATCATACTTTGCAGATAATATCATAGTATACTAAAAAAAAAAACCTAAAGAACCAACTACACAATACATCCACATAAATCATCAGCATTTCTATATATTACTAGCAAAATTCAACAGGAAAAAACAGAAAGAGAAATGCCACTTAAAATAGTGGTAGACATAAAGTACCTGTGAGTTTGTCTACCCCAAGACAAACCCAGGAACTATGTGAACACAGTTACAAAATACTTTTCACACTAAAAATACTTTTTAGAGAACCAAACAATTAGTGGAAAGATAGTTGTTGCTCATGGATAAACTAAGCCAATAAAATAAAAATGACAATTCCACCTAAGTAAATTTATTTTTTCAGTGTCAAAACAATAAAACTACCAAAGAATTATTTTACAGAACTAGACAAAGCAATTTAAAAGTTCAAATAGGAGAACAAAAAGTCAAAAATATCAAGGGAATTAATGGATAAAAAAGTTGATGGAAGGAGGCCTAGTAGTATCACTCTCTAACTGTATTATAAAGGAGTAATTATCAAAACAATCAGATAGTGGCTACAAAAAATCAGAAGTAGATCAGTGGAATAGATTAGGTATAAATGCATGATGATAAGTTATCCTAGTACTCTAGTGTTTGGTAAACACAAAGACTAAAACATCAGGGGCAAGAACTCCATTCAACAAAAATTGAGGGGGAAGTTGAAAAACCATTTGGAAGAAACTAGGCATTGACCAGCACCTCAAACTTTATACCAAAATAAGGTTTAAATGAATAAATAATTTAGAATAAAGAGTGGTAGCATAAGAAAATTAGAGGAACCTGGAAATTTTTATCTGTCACATCTATGGATTAGGGAAGAATTTATGACTAAAGAAGAGATAGAATAAAGAAGAAAAAAAGAAGTAAAATGGATAATTTTGATTACATGAAATTAAAAAGATTTTGCACAAAAAATTAGGTAGCCAAAATTAGAAGGAAAGTAGGAAACTAGGGAAAATTTTGTAGCAAATTTCTGATAAAAGCCACATTTCTCAAAAGTATGGGAAATGGAGTCAAACTTATAAAGTTAAGAGCCACTCTCCAATTGATAAATGGTCAAAGAGTATGAAGAGGCAGTTTTCACAAGAAGAATTCAAAGCTACCAAGAGTCACATAAAAATGATTAGAGAAATGAAAAATTAAAACAATTCTGCGGTATCAGATTAGCTAATAGGCAAAAAGGAAAATGACAAATGCTGGAGGAAATGTGGAAAAATAGGGACTGTTGCATTGTTGGTGGAATTGTGAACTGGTCTAATCATTCTGGAAGACAATTAGGAACTATTTCCAAATGGTATAAGACTGGGCATACCCTTTGATCTAGGTCAATATCCCAAAGAGATCAAAGGAAAAAGAAAAGGACTGACAGAAAAAAAAGCATTTCTTGCAGCTCTTTTTTGTGGTGGCAAAGAATTGGAAGGTGAAAGGATGTCCATCAATTGGGGAATGATTATACAAGTTGTCATATATTATAAGAAATGATGAACACAATGATTTAAAAAAAACTCGGGAAGACATATGAACTGATGCAATGTGCAGTGAGCAGAGTCAGGAGAACACTGGGCGCAGTAACAGCAATAGGGTAAAGATGATCAGCTGTGAAAGACTTAGCTAATCAAGGCAATGATCCGTGACAATTCCAAAAGCCCAAGATGAAAACTGCTACTGGTGCATCGTTGGTGGACTTGTGAAGTGACCCAGCCATTCTGGAGAGCAACTTGGAACCCTGCCCAGAGGATTATAAAACTTGCACACCCTTTGTCCAGCAGTACCACTGCTCGGTCGTATCCCAAAGTGATATAAAAGGGACCAGGAAGAACCTATTTAGGCAAAAACATTTATAGCAGGTTTTGTCTGGTGGCTAAGAAATGGAAATCGGGTCAATATCCATCAATTGGAGAATGTTGAACAAGTTGTAGTCCACGGCTGTAATGAAATACTAATGTGCTAAGGGAATGACAGGCAAGATGATGTCAGAAAAATCCGGGAAGATGTGAATGAGTCGATAGAGCCGAGTGAACAGAAGCAGGAGGATGTTTACGCAGTTAACGGCAACGCCATAGTGGGAAGAACTGTGAATGACTTAGCTATTCTCAGCCGTACGATGGCCCGAGACAGTCTCCAAGGGCTCACGATGAAGCTCCGATCTGCCTCCAGAGAAAGAATCGGGATTCGGAGTGCAGACCGAGCAGATTGTCTTCGCTTTCTTCATGATTCCACATTGCTGTTTTGTACATAGCAAATCTGGAAATATGTTTTGCTCAACTTCAAAGAATACTTGGCAGAATGTTTGCTCTGTCACAGGGTGGGGAGGAGTAGGAGGGAGGAAGAGAATTTGGAATTCAAATTTTTAAAAAATGGATGTTAAAAATAGATCTTTTAAAAAGAATCATATACACAAGAAACTCTAAGTTTTATTCTAATATGTTATATGTGTAGTTTGGTTCATTTTTTCCATCCCTTTCCACTCGATTTCTTTAAAGACGTATAACATAAGTAAGAAAGTCTGATTCTTTCATTCCTCTGACTTTTCATTTATTTTGAAGAATTCTCACTGTTTGTTCCAGGCTTGACAATCCTGCACTCAGAAGTGACAGAAGCAGGGCTTCCTGTGCTCTCTGCCTGAATGCTCATGGCTGCTGGAGCTAGGGCAGTCACTGAGCCCCCGGCCATATGCACCCCAGGTTTGTGTTCCCTAACCTCATGGACCCTCAGCTCAGCAAGGTGGCCCTCCTTCTCCTCGCATCCCCCTACAGAGGATGCTCTAAATCTTCTCTCTTCCAGCCTCCCATCCTTCCACTCTGTCCTCGCTCTTCTCTTCATCTCCCACCCCTGGATACCGGCCCCATTGTCCCCTCCCGGCCAGTGGCCCCATTGTCCCCTCCCAGCCAGTGGCCCCATTGTCCCCTCCCAGCCAGTGGCCCCATTGTCTCCCCTCCCGGCCAGTGGCCCCATTGTCCCCTCCCGGCCAGGGGCCCCATTGTCCCCTCCCGGCCAGGGGCCCCATTGTCCCCTCCCGGCCAGGGGCCCCATTGTCCCCTCCCGGCCAGCGGCTGACCAGAGGGCGGCCTTAGTTCTCACCCATCCGGACGATTGCAACAGCTCCTCATGGGTTTCCCAGTCCTGTCTCTCGCCCCTGAGCCATCTCCTTCATAGCTACAAAAGTGATTTCCTCCCAGCGTGTCACTCTCCTGATCAACAACTCCAGGGACTCCCCACTGCCCCAGACCACCTCCAGCACTTAGCCCAGCGCCCGGCAGGTGCTTCGTAAACATTGATTAATTGTTTGGTCATCTAGTCCTGCCCGGCCTCTCCTGCTTTGCTGAGCATCACTCCCCTCCTGCCCTCTCCGGTCCAGCCAAGCCGACCTTGAAGCCGTGTCCCCCAGCTTTGTGCCTTTGCACCCATTGCCCGGAGGGCATCCTCGAGAGGCACTTTGGTCTCTTGAGCTCTCCAGGCTTCTTTAAGACTCGGCTCGAGAGCCATCTTCTCTGGGAAGCCTCTCTGGATCTCCTTCCCAGCCCTCTCCCCTCCCACCCACCTTTAATCCAGTCCGTGGACAATTGGCCCAGATCCAGTGCGGGCAGCGGAGCTCCTTAAGGGTTAGGGACCATTTCACCTCAGCCCTGGGCACAGTGTCTGGCACACAGTAGGTCTTGGCTATTGACCAATACTGGTTGATTATTCATTCCATAGAAATGCAAGAAAAATGACCCAAGACGTCGTGATACATTTCAGCTCAAGTCTGCCGGGGTCTTTTCTGACCCGGCTCCTGACCCAGCCCTTGCCACAAACTGCATTTTGGGGTTTGACAGATGCTGGACCTGAACAAAACTACAGACTTATGATTGGGATAAGCGTTCGTCCAGTGCCAGGCTGGCCAGGCAACTGACCCTGTCCAGGCCCGAGAGTGAGAGGAGCTTGTTTCCCAGCCTTGCTGGTCACGCGTCTCCCTGGACGCTGCTCCCCACCCCCTCATTCTTCCACACCCCCGTCAGAAGAGCCTGCTGCCTTTTCGCATCACTGACCATCGGATCAGACGGGGTGGTCCCAGGTGCTGGTCAGCCCCCTCCCCGTCCGTGCTGAGAGCCCCACGTTAAGGGAATGGGATGGCTCTAGTCGGGTCCTCGTTCCAGGCCGGGTCACGTCCACAAGCTGAATGGAGCCGTGCAGGAAGCGACCCCAATTTTCTTGTCAGATTCCCCCCAGCACTGTCCCATCCCGTTCTATCCCATCCTCATGTACAGTGGACTCTGGTCAAGCTGACAGACAGAGACAGACACAGGAGGAAAGGGTGTCCCGGGGCTCGCCTTGCTCGGAGTATCCCCGGCGGAGAATCCCCTGCCATTATGGGACCATTTCAGGAGAGGTATGGATAAAGTGGACCCCAGAGGCTTGAAGACTCAGATGGGGGCCTGACATTCAGGCTAGGAAGCCAAGGAGTTGGGGGTCACCTACCAGCTGTCCTTGGATACCAACAGACCTTCCCATGGAAGAAAAATCAGCTTAAAATAGATAATTAAAATCGGCATGGCTCTTCTTGGCCTAGAAGGCCCAGCCGGGAGCTATGAGTGAGCGATTCGGACTTTGGCTCTAAATCAGGGAGTAGCAAAAAGCAGCCGGGGCTGTCCTAGAGAGGAGGGGTGAGCTTCCATCCCTGGGACCAGCCCCTGGTGGGAGGGGCGCTTTCCCAGACATGCAGGACCACCGAGCTCCCTTCCCTCTTTGAGACTCTGGGCTCCGAAGGGTTGCGTATGTTGGGGGGGTTCATCGATCCCAGAGGGAGGAAGGTCTGGGAGCAGGGACATGGGCAGAGGAGCGGGGCACTGCCACCGAGAGGGGGTCTTTGTCGTTCCCCTTTCACCCCTCGTGTAATCGTCTGAGACCATGGCTTCGGGCCCTCCTCAAACTCATTTGGGGGATGGAGTCTGGAAGGTGCAGCCATGGTGACACGCTCAGCCACGAGCCCCTTCCCACCGAGGCGGTGCCCATGTGTTCCTGCCCCCTCCCCTCCCCTGCCGGTCGCCCTATCTCACGGCCCCTCCCCCGGGCTCTCTTGCTGATTGTACGGGTGTTTTTATAGGCGAGAGGAGGGCGTAACATGAGGTTCTCTGGCAGTGAGAGGAAAAAGAGATGGAGAGGATGCTCTCAGACGGGAGCCTTCAGGGCCGTCCGATCACAGCCTGAACTGGGGGTCTGAAGCGGCAAGTGAAGGGCAGCCCTGTCAACTGGCCTGGTTTTCAAAAGCACTGAAGGCAGCGGCAGGGATATGGGGGAGTTGTGATTGGGGGGAAGGGGGAAGAAAGAGAGAAAGTGAGATAAAGGAAAGCAAGAAAGAGAGACAGAGACAGTGAGACAGATGACAGATAGTGAGGCAGACGACAGACAGTGAGATAGACACAGAGACAGACAGACAGAGAGACAGACAGACAGAGACAGACAGAGAGACAGAGAGACAGAGACAGACACACACACACACACACACACAGAGACAGACAGACACAGGAAGAGATAGAGACAGAGAGAAAGGGGGGAGGGAGGGCAACATGGGGGGAGAGACAGAGACGGACAGACAGACCGACGGACAGACAGACCGCGACAGAGATAGAAACGAATACTGAGCCCAGAGCCTGGGGAAAGCTGGTTCTGGCCCGACTCCAGTCACTGAAGGGAGAAATTGGGACAAGAAGGGCCCAGCTTCCTCATCACCAACAGCAACGATCACTGACCGAGTTCTGCCCAATGGGCCCAAGGGCACTGGGAGGAGCAACCCCCATGGAGCACCAAATCTCCACCAGCCCTGACCAGATACCCATGATAACCACTCCCAGGGGAGGGGGGCCGGCTGGCAGTGACAGGGCACCTGAAGGGATAAGATACCAGGCAAGGCAAACCACTGCCTCCTGCCACATCCCCTTGGCTGATGGAGATGGCCCTGGACCTGGAAGCCCAGAGCTCGGGGGAGGGGCCACTCCCACTCCTTGGCCCCTTCTGGGAAGCCAGATCTGCCCGGCCCGCAGGGGCTCCAGCCACAGCTGCTCTCACCGAGTTCGAGCCCCCCGACCTGACCAGTAGAGATGACCCCAGCCCTCCAGGACACAGGCTTGCAGCCTAAGCTTTCTGCTGCATTGTCCTGCCATTAGAACGGGAGCAAGCCCAGACTAAATGCTTGCTCCGTGACCTTGAAGGGGGAGAGGGGCTCCCTGGAGCAGAAGGGAAGGCTCAATACCAGCTGCAGAGGATGTGCGAGGACATGGGGGCTGGAGCCGCCCCAGATGAAGGGAGGCACAAAGCCAGAGGCCGCTGGGGAAGGAGCCCTGTCCTGGGATGCCGAGGACGACATCTTCCCTGTCCCAGGCTGCCTTGGAGCGGTCACTTGGTGCCCCCTGGGTAGAGCAGCCTCTTTGCCAGGCTGCCCGTGTCTGGTCTCACCTCTGAGCACGTGGTCCCTGGGGTTGTTCATAGCACCAAACAAAGCCCTGGCACAAGGGGATGCCCCCGGGGCACGTGGCTGAGGCACAAAGGGCAGCCTGGCCCAGCCAGAATCAGCTTCTCTGTGTCCTGCTTTCCCTTAAAGCGGAAGGTTCCCAGAAGAGACACTGCTCAGGCATGTCTGGAAGCATTCTGGGATTGTGTCGTATGCAGATCTACACAAAATGACCCCAAACCTAACTGAAAACCCATGGCCTGCAATGTGCGCCGATTCTGTAAATTAGGCAGAGAATAAAAAGCACCCCCCCCCTCGGGTGTTTCTTTAAAGAAATTTGTTGGCAAATTGCCTTCTCCTTCACCCCCATTTCCATTTCCAGCCAGCAGTCCAAAGGACCATGCAGGCACCCAAGCCGCAGCTAAGATTACGGCCACCAGAGGCTGGCTTCTTGTTCTATGGTCACAGGAGGCAGAAGGGTGCTCCTCCTCCACCCCCCCCCCCCCCCGCAGAAATACTCCTCTGTCGCCATGTCCCAGACTGGGGGCCCCAAATACGATCCAAGGCTGGATTCAGAGACCTACAGAGGGTCTATGTATGGAGGTTCCCCAGCAGAGGATGAGCTCCCAATGGTTTGGGTCTGGGGCCCACAGCTTCTCTGCTAGGAGATTTCCCGAGATCCCCTGGGAGGGGAGCCACATAGGAGAAAGGGCAGACAACTAATCCCGAAAACGTTTTGTCTCCGTGAAGCAGTTTGGATGTGCTCCCAAGTTAGGGATGAAAAAATGGTCCAGAGTTTTTCTTCTGAGTAAAATAACAACCACAACAGCCAATCAATAAACATTAATTAAGGGTCTAATATGTACCAGGCACTGCGCTAAGTGCTGGGATATAACAGGCCACAAAAGACAATCCTCGTTCTCAAAGAGTTTACGGCGTAATCAGGAGACACACATGTAAACGGATATAAACTAAGCAAGCGTTAGATAGGATCAGTGGGAAGTAATTAGCAGTGGGGAAACTCAGAAATTAAGAGGGAGTGGGGAAGGTTTCCTGCAGAAGGTGGGATTTTAGTTGGGACTTCCAATTACCTCGGCTGCTGCTGTCCCTCTGGCTTTCTACTTCTTCTACTGGGTTTCCTCGGATATATAGACAGACAGATAGGTAAGTAGGTAGGTGAATAGACAGAGATAGACAGATAGAAAATAGATACAGACAGATAGAAAATAGACAGAGATAGATCAGACAGATAGATAAATAGAAGATAGGTAGGTGGACAGACAGATATACACAGAGAGATAGAGATAGACAGATGGAAAATAGATACAGACAGATAGAAAATAGAGATAGATAGACACAAATGGCTAAGTAGATAGGTAGACAGACAGATAGATAAATAGAAGATAGACAGGTAGGTAGGTGGACAGACAGATAGACACAGAGAGATAGAGATAGACAGATGGAAAATAGTAGATAGGTAGACAGATAGATAGGTAGATACATAGGTGGGCAGACAGATAGACAGACAAATAGATAGAAAATAGGCAGATAGACAGAGGTGGACCATTAGTCTCTTCTAGCATCTAGGAACTCAGATCCAAGTTCTCTGTGGCGCTCACCTTTTCAAGAGCAAAAGGAAATCTCCCCAAGTTTGCTCTTTCTCAGCTACAGATAGCAAACAACAACCAAAAGCGAGACCTCATAGCCCTTAGGGTAAGGTGATCTCCAGATGGGGCTGATTCAATGGGGAGCTTCAGACTGAGAAAGGAGGGGGCCAGGGCAGGGGGTGCTAGGGAGAGCAGACACAACTCTCTGCAACCTCCTCTGACCTCTCAAACCAACAGCTGATTAAGCCTCTAAACTGGTCTCACAGTCACAGAACCCACAGATATCTCCAGCACAGCACATTTCTAGAACAATTTACCTTGGAAGAACTTCAGAACAGCTCTGCTTCAATCAAGCAGGGGGACAGTCTGCCGAGCCCAGACCACAGCACAGGGAGACCGGGGCAAGGAGCTGGAATGGAGAGTCAGAGCGTTGTAGCTTCTACATACCTGGGAACCTTCTGGGATTCTCCTGGGAGCCTCTTAGGCTGCTCTGTCCTTGATTGCAAGCAGGTGGTTTGGCAGATTTGCCGTTTGTAAAAGACAAATTGAAAACCACTGAGACCCAAAAAATGACCTAGGCCCATTACCCAGTACCAGGAATCAATCAGCAGAACTGCCTCAGGGCACATCAAAGCAGCTATCACTCCTTACAGACCTCAAGCTTTAAAAAAATGAATAAAAAACAAAAAAGACCTCCCACCATAGACAGCTTTTATGGAGAGAGAGAAGAACAGACCTTGAATCCTGAGTTTCCTAAAGGCAAAGCAACTCCAGAAGAATCTCCAAAGAAAGACATGAGCTGGTCCCCATTTCACAAGGCTTTCTTCAAAGATTGTATAAAGGATCTTAAAAGAGAGTTAGAAGAAAAATGGGGAAATGAGATCATTGCAAAAAGGAATGGAAAAAGAATGCAATGAACAAAAAAATTTAATTGGCCAATTGCAAAAAGAGCTAAAAAAGATAACTGAAAAAAATAATACACTAAAAATTAGAATTGAACAAATGGAAGTGAATGATTCAATAAGACTTCAAGAATCAGTCAAACAAAAACAAAAAATGAAAAAAATACAAGAAAATATTATCTCATAGGAAAAACAACTGACCCAGAAAATAGACCTAGGAGAGACAATCTAAGGATTATTGGGCTTCCTGAAAGCCATAATTAAAAAAAAAAACCTAGACATGATCTTACAGGAAATCATAAAAGAAAACTGCCTTCATATTTTAGAATTAGAAGGTAAAATAGAATCTACCAATCACCTCTTGAAAGAGACTCCAAAATTAAATTCCCAAGGAATATCATGGCTAAATTTCAGAACTATCATACCATTAAAAGATATTGCAAGCACCCAGAAAGAAACAACTTAAATACCAAGGAGCCACAATTATGATTACCTTTCACCTTAAAGCATGGAAGGGCTTGGAATCTGATATTCCGAAAAGCAAAGGAATTGGGATTACAGCCAAGAATAAGCTATCCAGCTAAAATGAGCATTATCTTTCAGGGAAAAATATGGACATTCAATGATATGAGGTGAATTTCACTTATTTCTAATGAAAAGACCAGAACAGAACAAAAAATTTGATCTCCAAATGCAGAAGTCAAGAGAAGCATGAAAAAGGAAAGAACTCTTGAGAACTCTATTTCTGTTAGGGGTATATTTAGAGAATGTGGGTACAATTTGAATTTATTATGATAATATGAAAAAGAAACTAGAGGTGGAAAGGGGATCACACTGGAAGAAGAGGACAAAGGAGGTAAAATAAGGGAAATTACATCCCACAAAGAGACAAAGATAGCCTATTATAATTGAGAAAAAAAGGGAGGAGGATAAGCATTGTGTGAATCTTACTCTCATCAGATTTGGATCAAAGAAAGAATATCAGACATATTTGGTATTAGGAAAAAAAACTTGTCTCATAGAGAATTGGGAGGGAAAGGGGAAAGAGAAAGGTAAAGACCAATAGAAGGGAAAACAGAAGAATTAGGGGAAAGCTGTAAAAGGGGGAGGGACTCTAAAGGAGAAGCACTGTTTGAGTGAGGTAGTCATCAAAAGCAAAATACTGGGGAGGGAGGAAGGGGGATAGGAAAGAGAAAAGCATAATCTAAATAAGATAGCAGGAAATACTGAATTACTCATTTTAACTGTGAATGTGAATGGGATGAACTCCCCCATAAAATAGAAGTGAATAGCAGACTGGATTGAAAGCCAGAATCCTAAAAAATGTTGTTTACAAGAAACACATTTAAAGCAGAGCAATACATACAGAGTGAAGGTAAAAGGCTGGAGCAGAATCTATCATGCTTTAGGTGAAGTAAAAAAAAGCAGGGGTAGCAACCCTGACCTCAGATCAAATGAAAACAAAGATAGATCTAATTAAAAGAGATAAAGAAGGAAGAAAAGTAAGACGCAGCTCAAATGACTGAACAACAACAAAAACTTTTGCATCTTCCCATAGGTAGCTAATTTGGAGTAACCACGAGACACTCAACCCATAGAAAGCTTATCAGGAGACCCACATAGGAGTCATCTCAGGAGCATATATAGATAAAATGGGAAGAGGGAAAATAAAAAGGCACCAACTTTACTCCTACCACAATCATGAAAGCATTGTTTTTATGTTGTCAGAGATCACACATGATAGTATCTAAGAGTTGGAAAGAGTTGTTTATCCATCGAGTTCAAAGTATACATCAAAGAAATGGGAACATCAGAGACATTGTGGGTTACTTTGGAGAGAAATATCTTTTCTCATGGCTTTTCTTGGTAGCATGCAGAAAAGTAATGATTTTTGTTTATTTTGTACCTTTCAACTTTGCAAAAACTATTAACCATTGCAGTTGTCTTCACCATTGATTATCTAGAGTTTCCTCTGCACATTGGGATAGGGACTCTGCTCACCTATTCCCTTAATTTCTTTCATTTGTTTTATTACCATGATGCACATTTCTAGTAATTTGCCAAATAATGACAGGAGAAAGGGCAGCTCTGATTTGGGGACTGTGCTTATTAGGAGAACCTCAGTGTTTCTTTATGGAAAAATAGGTGGGTTCTTAATTCTTAAATCTTAATATACATATATATATATATATACATGCATGTGTTTTTGTGTGTAGAGACAGAGACAGACATTCAGAAACAGAGAAAGAGAGAGAGAGAGAGAGAGAGAGAGAGAGAGAGAGAGAGAGAGAGGAGAAGAAGAAGAGAAGAAGAAGAAGAAGAAGAGAAGAAGAAGAAGAAGAAGAAGAAGAAGAAGAAGAAGAAGAAGAAGGAGGAGGAGGAGGAGGAGGAGGAGGAGGAGGAGGAGGAGGAGGAGGAGAGGAGGAGGAGGAGGAGGAGGAGGAGGAGGAGGAAGAGGAGGAGGAGGAAGAGGAGGATGAGGAGGGAGAGAGGGAATGAGAATATAAAAGCAGGATCTTTTTTAAAATGTTATTGCTTTCTTTTGTTTTAGAAACATTGTCATTTCTGAATCTACTCACTCCTTGTAGCACTGAGCCTTCCCTTGTAACAAAGAAGAAAAAAGATGGTTGAGATAAAACAATGCACAGAGACTCATGTCTCTGTTTTTACATAATAAATTTTATTTATTTTATCTTTGTGTGTCTCATTTTTATAGCACTTCCCGAAAGCAACATATTGTTGAATTCAAATTTTGAATCTGCTATCAGTTTTAATTTTGTGAGTAAATTCATCCCATTATCATTCTAAGTTACATAGTAATTATGTATTTTCCTACTTCCTAATTTTTTCTCATTATCCTTCTCATCCTATTTCTCTCCCTCCTCACTTTTCTGATTTACTTCTTTCTACCTGCTACTTTACCTTCCTATTCCTAAACCCACCCACTTCTTCAATAAGCCCCCTCCCCTTATCCTTCCCCCCCGCCCTATTCCCTTGCCCTCTTATTTCTTTCTGGATTTTGAAGACTTTTATACCCTTCTGGATATATGCATACATGTGCATATGCATACACACACACACACACACACACACATATATATATATATATATTGTTCCCTGTTTAATCCAGTCCCATTGAGAGTTAGGTTCCAGCACTATCCATCTCCCCCAGCCCCCACTAGCTTCTTCTGTATCAGCTTTTCTTTTTAGCCTCCTTTGCATAAGATAATTATTCCTTTTTATCTCTCCCTACACAGTTTTATTTTTTTAAGAATCACCTCATCATATTCTGTTCAGTCTAAGCCTTTCTTTCAAACTATCCATAGAGGATGATAATCATAGCAGCACATTTAAGAAATAAATAATCTGACCTTATTGAGTCCCTTATAATTGGTCTTCAGTATTTACCTTGTATTTCTCCTGGATGCTATATGTTGAATTTTCCCTTAAATTCTGCTGTTTTCATCACAAATACCTAAAAATCTTCTAGTTCATTAACTTTATGGGGTAAGTTGCCTTTAGTCATAACCCAGCTCCTGTGCTCTATGAAACATAGTATTTCAAAACTATGATCCTTCAACATAGGACTATCAGGTCTTGTGTTAACCTTATTGTAGCTCCACAATATTTAAATTGTTGGGATTTTTCTTGTTTTTTCCAATATTTTGTCCTTAACTTGGAAGCTTTAGAACTTGTTTATGATATTTCTCTAAGTTTTCCTCCTAGGATCTCTTTTGGGTGGTGATCAGTGAATTTTTTCTATTTTTGTTCTGCCTTCTCGTTCTGGAACTTCAGAGCAATATTTTTTTTTTATAATTTCTTGAAATATTGCATCAAGATTCTTTTTTTAAATCATAATTTTAGGCAGTTTGACTATTCTTATATGTTTATTCTCAATCTGTTTTATAGATCATTTGGTTTTCTCTGCTGAAATGTTTCACATTCTCTTCTATTTTTTCATTCTCTTGATTTTTAAAAATTTCTTTGTGTTTTAGAATATCATTAGCTTTCCTTTGTCCAATTCCAATTTTCAAGTTTTTTATTCTTTATTTCAAGTTGGTTGACTTTTTTCATAATTTTCTTGATTTTCTAGGATTGCTTTTCCCCCTAATTTTTCTTCAATCTCTCTTATTTAATTTTTAAAAGTCCTTTTTTAAGCTCTTCTAAGAACCTTTTTTGTACTTGGGAAGGCCTGATGTTTCTCATTGGAAAAGGGGCGACTTTTTTCAGCTCCATTAACTTCCACAAAACATGGAACCTGATCTCTACAATTCCAGAGGATCGTGAGGAAGTCGGGTGCCCACTGCCCAACAGAGAGGTGACAGATGCGAGTTCCTGAGTCATCCCAAGTTACTTGTGTTTACAACGTGATTGTTATTGTGTAAACTGCTCTCTGGGTTCCGCTCACTTCCCTCTCCCCAGTTCAGCCAAGTCTCCCCAAGTTCACCTCGCCACCACGAGGCGCGAGGAAGGGTGGAGGGGGATCATCATTTATGCGGCTCCTCCTCTGGGCCGGGGACTGGGAGTCAAAGGCTTCTCACAGCGCGGCACAAGACAAGTGATTCCCAAGCCCTTTCCCACTTGAGCAGAGAGACGAACCGATGGAGGGGCTTGTCCCGGGAAGCGCAGCTGGGACAGCAGAGCAGCCTTTCGTCACCTTCGTGTGCGGTAGGATACACAGCCGAGGTTCCAGGCACCCCGGCTACAAACGGCAGTGGATATCTGGCTCTCTGATCTACTGGGGGCCTCGGCCTGGTGTCTGCTGGGTAAAGGGAAGAACAGTTTGACAGCCTTTGGGTGCGGTTCCAACTCCTTTCCAGAATGAGAATCCAGGCCACGGGCTCCATCAACAGCCCACGGGAGGGGGGGGGCACCTGCTTTCCCACAACCCTCCAGCATCTGTCATCATCCTTTTTGGTCAGCTCTGCTCATGAGTGGGCATGAGAGAGAACCCCACGTTAATTTGCATTTCTCTAATTATCAGTACGTATGAAGTCCTGTCTCTTGGCCCCCAAATCCAGCGTGGCGCCCAGGCCTGGGCTGTCCCCTCAGCTGCGGCTCCTCTCCTTTCTTACACTCCCCCCACTTCGGTCCATCACCTTGCCCTGGACAGATGCTCGCCCAAGCCTCTCCAGAACATTCTCCACTCACCCACCAAGTGATTTTCCTAAGGCACAGGGCTGACCCTGCTGCCTCCTTCCTAATAAACCCAGTGGTTCCCTTTCTGCTCCATGCGGTGTCCAAAGCCTTTACAACCTGGCCTCCTCCCTCCCTTCCAGTCTTCTTGCATCCCCAACTCGAGCTCTTCCCCGCTGTGGGGCGGTCTCCCGGTTGGCTCTGGCTCTCGGCTCCGGACATTTTCTCTGGCCGTCCCCTGTGCCAGGACCGTTCTCCTGCCTCTGGCTTCAAGTCTCCACTAAAATCTCACCCACAGCCGGAGGTTTCCCCCAAGCCCTTTCCATGGCAGCGCCTCCCCTCAGTGGATTATCTCCTATTTATCCTGTCTATAGCTATATTTGTTTCCAATCCCCCCCATTCAGCCGTAAGCCTCTGAGCACCCCACCTAGCACACAGTCGGTGTGCTACTTATTGATTGATTAATTACTTAATACTGATTGATTGATTAAAGATGGTAGAAGGGAGCACAGAGTAATAGAGGGACAGACATGTTCTCCATCTTAGGGAAAAGGAACATGTGAGAGGACACCCCCCCCCAGCTCTTTTGTTCAGAAAGATGAGCCAGTGATGGCAGAGATGTTACTACTATAACGAATGCTGTGTCATGGTCTGTCTCCACCCAGGCTGTCCCCCCTTCCCTCTGGGAAGCAGCAGGTTAGCCGGACCACAGCGGCTTCAGCACAACAGGGGGACCCTTAAAATTGCCGCTTCGGGTCACGAGGGACCGAGGGTTGTCACTGTGGAGACAGAACTGTGACTGCCTGTGGAGCCTGCTTTGGAGGGATAAAAACAGTTGGGCAGCTTCTGAGGGAAGGAAATTGTCTGAGCTTGTGGGAGGGGCTGTCCCCCCTCGCCTTCGGGAGGCCCTAAGCATGAGCAGCCTGTCTGCCATATGTGTAAATGGACCAGAATGAAACATCAGAGGCCCATCAGCACCTGGAGTCAGGTACAAAGTACCTGGGACTGCCCAGTATCCAGCCCCGAGGGCTCACCCCGGCCCCCTACTCACCGGGTTCATCAGCTGAGACCCCCCTCCCTATCCTGCAAGGAACAGGCCAGCCAGCCGCCTCTTCATCCCAGTGCGGCTGCCCTGAGCGGTGACGGTGAGGAGGCAGCCTGGGCTCAGGAGGTCCAAGCGGCTCCTGCATGCCCTGAGGGCCCCCTTTCCCAGCACCTCCTGCACCGAGCCCAGCTTTGAGGCTCCAGTTTTACAATGGTCATTCCCACTCCACCTTCATGTAAAAGCTAACGGGCGCTCATTGGCTAAGTCTGTGGAAGTGCCAGATGGGGCTCAAAAAGCCCAATCCTTAAGGGAAGCAGCTTTCAGTCACCCTCTGGGGACTCGAGCCTCCAGCCCCATGTACGGCAGGCCGGGGACCCAGAGAGGATGCTACCTGGCAGACAGACGGGTTAGAGGTAGGGGAGACAGACAGACAGACAGACAGAGGGTTAGGAGTTGGGGAGAGAGACAGAGACCAGAGAGACAGAGAGAGGGTTAGGGTTAGGGGAGACAGACAGACAGAGAGACAGAGGGTTAGGAGTTGGGGAGAGAGACAGAGACCAGAGAGACAGAGAGAGGGTTAGGGTTAGGGGAGACAGACAGACAGAGAGACAGAGGGTTAGGAGTTGGGGAGAGAGACAGAGACCAGAGAGACAGAGAGAGGGTTAGGGTTAGGGGAGACAGACAGACAGACAGAGACCAGAGATCCTCACTGACCATGGGGAAGTGACCCCCTCGGGACATAATCAGAGAGAATAATGAGAGGATAAATATGAGAGAATAAACTCAGAGTAAGGAGGCACAAGGCATGGTCTAAGGAAGGCACTAGCCTCTGAACCGCCATCTGAGAAGCTTCCAGCACAAGCTGCTATTGGAGCTAGGTCTTGAAGGCAGAAAGGAAATTATTGAAATTAAAATCCTCTTGAGCGACGTCTGTTCTTATCTTCATTTCCACCACGTCTCCCTCCGCTCCTCCACAAACATCCATTTTTTTGTGACCAAAAATGTAAAAGAACAAAAGCAAAGCCGTGACCTAAGACAGCAGCGTCCTGGAGGGGGGCGGGAAGGGAGTGCACCCTGGACGGGGGCCCGACCATTTCTAAGGCTAAAGTCTGGAGCTGTGGCATTGGGAGAGACTGGTCCGTC
Organism: Antechinus flavipes; assembly: GCF_016432865.1. Classification (NCBI taxonomy): domain Eukaryota; kingdom Metazoa; phylum Chordata; class Mammalia; order Dasyuromorphia; family Dasyuridae; genus Antechinus; species Antechinus flavipes. Next base: position 880,990 of record NC_067398.1, read on the forward strand.
TTTGTTCTGGAGGGGATGCCGTGTCCAAGGAGGCTAGGAGGTCGGGGAGGCCATCAAAAGCTAACCAGAAATTTCAACAGCGTATCATGGTCCGATCTGCACTTAAGCCAAGCGGGAGAAGGACCAATCAGGCAGAGCCTTGAAGAAGGAATGGAAAATGCTCTTCCTTCTCTCTCCCCTTCGAGGAGGTGGGAGCCCTGGGGTTTGCCATACTGCATACACCACCAGACTCCACAGGTGTATTAGCTGACTGTACTGCATTACAAAGAATGGCTAACTGGGGAGCGGTAGGAGCAAGAGCTCCTGGAAATGAAGGTGATGAGAAAAAATTAAGGATCATTCTAAAAGGTTTGAAATTTTAATTTTAACCATTGTAATACTTTTATTATTAATTAATTTATTTTTCGCTGAGGCAGATAAGGTTAAGTGACTTGCCCAGTGCCACACGGCTAGGAAGTTATGTACAATGCTTTTATTAACCTCAAGCTTCAACCTGAAACAAAGGTCCCCTTTGTTAATATTCACCACCTTTCTGAGCTGCTGGGTAACTGTGAATCAAACTCCACCCTGAAGTGCAATGCTGAGGCTTCAGCGTGTCACCAAAAAAAGCATTCCCTAAGGATGGGCCACAGGACCCAGAGAAATGGGGGGCAAGACGAGGATGCTCTCAGCATCAGCACAGCGGGGAAGGTACCAGCCAGTGGAGCATCCTGCAAGGCTAGGAGGTGGACAGCAGGAGCAGCCCCTCAGCGGAGGGTTCCCAGAAGGCAGGGACAGTGGCTGGGAGGGACCCCGGAAAAAACCACAAATCCACAACCACGTGGAGTCGGAACGGCCGGCCGCAGCTCCCGGGGGCTCCCTGTCCTTCCGCTGGGCTTTCTTCCTGGATTCTCAGAGAAAGGGACCTCACAGGAGAATCATCCAGACGGGAGGGATGGAGCAGCTGCCCGATGCACCCAGGTGCCAAGGAGCCGAGCTGGAGCACTGGGCACCTCCTCGCACTCCCAGGCTCTTTCCCCTTCACCACACTGCCTCCTAGTGTGCGCCTTCCCTTGTTTCTGTGGGCTTGAGTCTGACGTTCTTTTCTGAATGGCAAAAGCTGTAAACCAGCTCATTTTCTGGTTTTCTAGTGAGCTCCCACAACTGCTCACAGACACACGGGAGTGAAAGGTGGTCCAAGGTCGGGCGGTCAGAGTCTAGCCCAATTTCCTTTTTAGTAGAATCTCTGGGGTTCTCTAGTATACGAGTCTAGCCCAATTTCCAATCTTATCCAAGCAAAAATGTCCCTGTGGTCTTCTGGAATGAGCTGGGCAGTTCTTTCCTACAAACAGATGGCCAATCACTTTGGCCTCCAGAGCCATGCATGACCACCCCTTGCAGACCCTCCTGTTTGTCAGGCTCTTTGTCAAGTCAGGGGCTCTGGCCATGTAGCTGTGCCATGAACAAATGCTCCAAGCATTTCCTACAAGAAGATTCTCTCCCTCTATCTCCTACTTCCCTGGCCTCCTTCTCTGTCTCTGTCTCTGTCTCTCTTTTTCTCTGTCTTTGTCTCTCTGTGTCTGTCTCACTCTTTGTATCTCTCAGTCTCTGTCTCTGTCTCTCTCTGTGTGTCTCTCTCTGTGTCTCTGTCTCTGTGTGTGTGTGTCTCTGTGTCTCTCTGTCTCTCTCTCCCTCCCTCTCCTTCTCTCTCTCTTTTCTCTCTCTTTGTCTTTGTCTGTCTCTCTGTCTCTGTCTTTCTATTTGTCTCTCTCTGTCTCCGTGTGTGTGTGTCTGTGTCTCTGTGTTTCTCTGTCTCTGTCTCTCCCTTTCCTTCTCTCTCTCTTTTTCTGTCTTTGTCTTTGTCTTTGTCTGTCTCTGTCTCTGTCTCTGTCTCTGTCTCTGTCTCTCTCTCTCTCTCTCTCTCTCTCTCTCTCTCTCTCTCTCTCTCTCTGTCTTTCTTTAGACCTAGGCTGCTTAGCAAAAGTTCCCTTCACTTCTGCCCCTCACACTCATGTGACCTTCTTCTTTCTCTTCCCTCCCTTTTATTATGTTCCATGAGGCCACCATTTGTAGGGTTCTAGATTTAAAGCAGAGGGAGCTAGATGTTCAGACATAATCTCATCCAACCCCCATCATTTCACTAATGTGGAAACTAATGCTCAGGAATCTAAGTAGCTTCTCCAAAATTAAGTAGGGAATAGCAAAGTGGGGATTTGAACTCCATGTGTCTCTTGACTCATTTCCACCTCCTCCAATTCAGCCTCCAAGCCACTGCCAAACCAATTTTCCTAAAGCCCGGTTCCAGCCACGGGTCTTGCCCTGCTTGTGAAGGTCCCCACTTTGGGGACAAAATACAAACTTGTTTCAAGTCCTTCCCAGTCTGAGCCAGGCCACCTTTTCAGGCTAATTCAGAGAATCACAAATTTCAGACTTGGAAGGGATCTCAGAGGCCACATAGTCTGACCACCCGGGGTCCCAGAGGGTCCCCACTAGACTCTATACAAGTGTTGAGCAAATCTTCAGATGCTGGAGCGCTCCGTGGCTATTCCCTCTCTCCATGCCTTTCCTTGCCCAGCATGTTCCAAAGGCCTGGAAAGTGCTCTCTCCTCCCAGCCACCTAATGGAGGCACGAGACTGCTATGGAGCTAGGATCCCGCTCTCCCTACTCAGGTCCTGCTGCCCCCAGCCCCAGGGTCTTCCTGCAGGCTCCGTGGAGGTACACCCATCCCCTTTGCCCTCAAAGAGCCTAAGTTCTTGGAGGGGAGACACCATTTCCTGTTTGTTCCTAAAGCACAGAGGAACCTTTTACTAAATCCTGGCCTGGCTCTCTCCGAAGGTCTCACTTTAGATTTTGGATGAGGTCACAATATAGCACTCTCCAAGGTGTCAGAGCCAGAACTGACTGCCTTCGGGCTCACCACCTGGAAGCTGAGTCGGAGGCTGGAGAAAATGGAGAATGTGAGACATACAGGACAGCGCAGGAGTGCGCGGGCGGGATCCCTGAGCCAGGTCCCCGACGGGCGTCCTGGGGTTCCGACCTTATTGGACACTTACAGGCACTGGGACCTCTGCTGGAAACTCCAGGGCCCAAAGATGGTAAAAGGAAGAACCTGCCCCATGGAGCGTGAGATATTGGGGGTAATGGAGGAGGGGAGGGGACTGTTCAGGAGCACAGGGCGAAATAGAGCCGTCAGACAAAGGGAGAGCCCGCAGCCAGGGCTTGTGATCCCGACAGACTTCATGAAGAAAGGAGACCTTTGCAAGGGGCAAGAGTTCGGATCCAGATCTTAGGGCTCCTCTCTACCATGAAGGCTTCCCTGGGCTAAGAACACTGATACGGTCTCTGGTGCTTAAAGGATCCCTGCTTAGGGGAGGGGAATTAGCACAAGTTGCTCCCTTCCCAGGGATCTAGAGGTGAAGAGAGATCTAGCGGGGAGGGCGTAGCCTGGGGAAGGCGGTTGGAATATCACATATGAAGACCAGCAAATGGATCTCGAGCCAGAACATAGACTGAGCGAAGGGAAGCCATGTGAAATCGCTCTGGAAATGGATGTCGAGTGCCGGACCGGCAGGCTCTATTTTACAGTGAAAAGAAGGGGGATTTCCTGAAGTTATTTGAACAGGGGAGCTTCTCTGCTTTCCCTTGTACTTGAGGAAGATTTTAGCTGTATGCTGAGGATGGATTTGAATTAGGAGGAATTCAAAATGAGGGACTAATTAGGAGGCTGTTGCAATAGCCTCAAGGAGAGATGTTCAGGTCCTGGACTCGCTGAAGTAAGAGGGAAGGGGAGAAAGGGAAAAGACCTGACAAGATGTGTAAACATTGTTAGGATGCAGGGTGAGTGACAAAAATGAAAGAAGGCTGGGGGACAGACAGAAACAGAGACAACGACAGGAGAGAGGACGTTTCCCAGGCTCCCCGCACGCAGAGGTGGCTGATAATAATCTGAGGGCTCCATATGGCTGCAGAGGTGGGAAGGGACTGAGCTCCCATTGTGGGTCTTCCTGCCTCCAGGACCAGGGTTCCCTCCACTCTGGAAGCTGCCAGATTTCAGGCTTCAGGAAGTGAAGAGGGTGAACACGTGGTGATGGCTCCTTCTAGATTCTCCTTCTGGGACTTTCTCTAGGGGCACAGAGGCCTTCTGAAGCTTGTTGCAGCATGGAGTGCAGCCCCAGCTGCCTGGGAAAATCCTTAACTTAGAGCATTTGTTGAAACCCTTCCAGGCAAGCTGGTGGGCGGGTAAGCTCAGGGTTGGCCCAAAAGGGCAGGATTTGGTCAGGACCCAGGCAGGAAGGATCTTGGCCAGGGCCCCCAGAGCCCTGATAAACCAGAGGATAGTCTGCTTTGGAGGAGGGCCTGTGGGGCTTGGGGGAACACCGTCAAATCACTGCAGCTGAGAAGGATGGAGAGAAGAGATCAACTCAGTCTGTCCCTTTCCCAGGAGTCACAATGTCTGATCCCGAGTTCTGCAGAGCTACAGGCTCTTCCTCCTCCCCCACATGGCAAAGGGAGAGGGACAGGGGCTGCTGCCACAGGACACCCCAGATCTCCATAGCCAGGGGAAGCAAAGGCTCCTCCAATTGCTGCTGTCTACAACTGCTACTCCCCCTTTCTCCCCCAGCAGCACACCTGCTGTCACTGCACACCAGGGAGGCCGAGATGTTCCCAGACAAAGCTCCCCTGTTCCATCCTAGTCAAGTGTTCCCTCCCCCAGATCTGGCCGAGTCACTGGGCTAGGCACGGAAGGGGGAAATGGCATGGACTTTAGCAAGAAGGTCCAGAAAATTCATCTGCCATTTTCACTCTCCAGCCCAGAGAACTGCTAACCCTGCTCAAATCAGACTAATCTCTGCCCAGCCCAGCCCTGCCCAGCCCAGCTCTGCCCAGCCCAGCCCTGCCCAGCCCAGCCCAGCTCTGCCCAGTTCAGCCCTGCCCAGCCCAGCTCTGCCCAATTCAGCCTTTTCCTGCCTAGTCCTTACAGGACCTGCCCTACCCAGCCCAGCCCACCTTGACTCTGCCCTGCCCAGCTCAGCTCAGCCCAGACCTTCCTAGCCCTGCCCTGCCCAAATCATCCCCAACCATCTCTGCTCAGTCCTGCCCAGCCCAACCCAACTCTGTCCTGCTCAATCTTGCCCTGCCTAGCCCTAACCAGCTCAGGCTTGCACAGCTCTGCTCAGTTCTGTTCTAACCAGCTCTACCTAGCTCTGCCAAGCCCAATTCAGCCCTGCCCAGCCCAGCTCTGCCCAGTTCAGCCTTGCCCTGTCTAGCTCTGACTGGACCAACTCTATCCAGCCCACCCCACCTCGACTCTGCCTAGCTCAATCCAGCTCAGACCTGCCCTGCCCAGATCAGCCCAGCTCAGCCAGCCCAGCCCAGTCCAGCTCAGCCCAGCTCAGCCCAGTTCAGCCCTTCTTCCCCATCCTTTCCCAATTAGGGCCCTGTCTGAGAAGCCTCAGCCTTTTCAGGAGGCAGCCGGTGCTGTGAGGGATTGTCCTGCTGGGACTGGATAAGGGGTGGGCTGGAGGGACTGCTGAGCATTCTCCCCTCCAAAGGAGGGGCGCCTCTGCCCCTTCACCCCAACTTCGGATCCCAATTAAGGCCTGGCATTTTCCTCATGGAGCATCCATCTCCAGGAGGCAGACTGGCAGGGCTCAGCGGCTCCGGCTCCCCGACTTCCCAGGTCCCCCTGACTTCCCAGGCTTGCCAGGCTCCCCCGGCTCCCTGGCTCCCCCGACTTCCAGGCTCTCCCGGCTCCCTGGCTCCTCTGCTCTGACTCTGCTCCCTTGAAGGGCTCCTTCTCCCCCACACCCGCTCCCTATTTCTGCTCTCTACTCCCCGGCAGGCGGCTCCCCCTCCCTCGGACACACACAGACATACACACAGACACTCGCGCACACACGCAAGATACGCACACTTTCCATCCTCACCCACTCAGCTTGTGTCCCTGGACCTGGGAGGGGAGGGGGGAAAGGAGGGAGGAGGAGCGATCGGGGTGGGGGGGAGTGGAGCGAGCAGAGAAGGAAGAAGAAGAGGACTCCAGCAGAGAGGGGGAGGAGGAGGAGGAGGAAGGAGGAAGGAGAGCACGCGTTACCTGGAAGCTCCCGGGACCGCAGAAGCCGCGAGGTGGCGGAGACGCAGCCAGCCAGGGCTGAGAGCGGAGGGCTGGGGAGGTGGGGGGAAGGGGGGCGGGGAGCGGCGCTCTCTAACTCCCAGCCTCCCTCCAGTCCCGAGAGCGGTCGAAGGCTGCGGGCAGCTCTCCTGCCTGGGCTCAGGGGCGACGAGGGGTGAGGCAGTCGTGATCCCGCTCCTCCCGGCCGGGGCTCTGTCCAGTGTGCCGGGGGCTGTCTGGCCTCGCCCCGGGACCTGACTCGGGGCGGCTCCAGCTCGGACCCGTGGCTCTGCCGTCCGGTGGGGGAAGAGTGGGACGGAGTACCCGGCGTCCAGCCTGACGCCCGAACCCGCAGCCTCCCGCCTGGGGGTGAAGAGGCCGCCTGGAAACTGCGCCCCGGGGTCCCGCTGGCTGCCGGTGAGACGCGCGGGCCGAGAGGGGACTGAGCGAGGACCTCGGAGAGGAAGCCACCGACCTGCCATCGGGTGAGTGCCCACGAGTTCGGCTCGCACTTCCCGAAGAGGGCGGCAGGGATCGGGGGAGCTGCCCCCGAGGTGGGCGCCGAGGGGAGCAGGGGGAGGAGCTGCGGTTTGAGAAGAGAAGCGAGCGTCCACCTGTGCTTTGCGCCCGAACGCCCTCTTTCCTAGAGCTGGGGTGGGGGGGCTGGCAGGGAGGCAGAGCCGAGCCCAAACTGGGGGGGGGGAGCGAGGGGAAGGGGTGCGCCCCTCTAAGCTAGCCGGAACCATCTCCTACGCGCTTGGCTTGCCCCGTTCGGTCCCAGCGCCGGAGCCGGGGTGGGGGGCGCAGGGACGGGGCCGCGGATCTCTCAGCACCCGCGGCTTGGGGGGCTCCTGTGCCGCCGGCAGAGACAGGAACCGTGCGCTTGTGTGTAACGCGCCGTGCGCCAAGTGGGTGTGGAGCCCCGGGCCGCCCCACACGAAGGGCTGGGAGGTCGTGGAGCTGGCCAGGGTCCCTGAAGGTGGCCGGGCCGAGGGAAAGCGGACGCCCGCCGCGGCTGGGAGTGAGGCAGGCTCGGGCTTCCCAGTGGCGCAGTCGGAGTGCAGCTGGTAGGGCCATTCTCTTAGGGTGGCCATAGGGCAGCCCGAAGATGCAGCTCTTGCAGTCAGGAGTTCTGGGTTCAAATCCCACCCCGGATTCTTGGTGGTGACCTGAGGCTGGAAAGTAGGCAGAGCCACAAGGGAGAGGGCTGTGGTGCGGCGCCCTCCCTCAGTCAGGAGATGGGGGGGGGGCGCCAGCCGGCCTTGGTGCTGCAGAAGGCCCTCCCTGGTGGTCGGACAGCCTTCGAGTCGCACTGGCCTGTCCAGCTAGAGCCCTGGGGGCCCTCGGTCCTGTTCCCCTTGCAGGAAGGAGAAAAAAAATGGATGGGACGATGGGATAGGAGTAGACAGCCGGGAAGAGATAAAATGAACCGGGAGGGGGTGGAACGGCTAAGTTCTGACTTGCTCCCAAAATGCCTGCTGACCAAGACACTGGTCACCCCCAGAGCCCTTCCTCTTCATCATTGCATTAGGAAGCTAAGAGGACGACTCCTCAGAGCTCTCCTGGCTGGCTTCTCCAGCAGGAAATGAGCTGGGGGAGCAGTCTTCCTTCTTCTGGGGATTTGTGGCTCCTGTCAGAGCAAGGAAAGTAGCCCTGCCGGGGATGACCCCAGCCCTGCTTCCCTGCAGGGGATGACCCCAGCCCTGCTTCCAGAGTCCCGGAGATTCCCCCCTTCCTCCTCGGCATAATCGATGTGGATAAAAGCAGGACAGATTTTGCAGAGATCCAGCCGCACCTGGTGGATCCTCCAGCCACAGAGCTGCCAGAGTGCTCTCCACATTCTCCCAGGCCAGGCAGGGGCCTGATTAAAAACCCAAAGCAGATTCTGTCTGTCCATCTCTGTCCCCGGCTTTCATCTACAGCCCTGCCTCTCCGAGCCTGCCCTAAAGAGAACAGCGGGCTTTCATCTTCTCTCTGTCTGTCTGGTTTCCAGAAAGCTTCTAACCAACAGGGAGAAAAAGAGCGTTTCCAACCTGGAGCCTGTGGCTTTGAAATGCTTTTACCAAGTGGGGCTTAGGAGTCAGTCCGCAATCCTGCCTGGAAATGTTCCTCTTGTCCAAAGCGGCTGCCCAGGTGCCTTCGAAAAAGAGAGTAGAACCCTGTGCTTCCCCGCTTTGAGGAGCCCAGCCAGCCTTTCCTGATGCTTGGAAAAACCCAATTTTTCTGGTAGTCAGCAATCAAGTTCTAGGACTGCTCCTTGTTCATTTCAGTTGCATGACCTCTAACCTTGGGGGTGGGAAGTGTCCACTTTTACCTGTCCAAACCAAAGGTAGATGAGCACATGCTCCCATTCTCTTGCACCTTGCAGAGGTAAAGGTCTCTGAGCTCCAAAATTTACTTTCAAATCAAGTGATGGAGAAGATCTTGTGGAAGCCTCACTCCTTACATTATTATCTCGTTTCATCCTCAACAGTCCTGGGAGTTATACTCATCTTGCGGATAAGGAAACTGAGGCAGAGGTGCAATGACTTGTCTAGGGTCATCGGGCTAATCTTTCTGACTCCAGACCCAGCGCTCCTTCTGCTGTACCAGCAGCTGCCTCGGAGAGCTAATTTCCCATTCAGCCTGTGTGTATCACCACTGCTTTTCTCCTGCCCTATTAGACTGTGAGGTCCTCGGAGACATTTCTTTCTATATTCAGTACTTAGCACAGTGCCGGCCATATGGTAAGCTCTCTCTAGTGCTGGTGGACTGCCTGGTAGTGTTCACGAGAAGTCTGGACCAGGTTCCCATGGAGAGGAGAATGGGGAAGGCTACCCACTCGTTCTGGATGATTCCACTGGGTCTCACACCCTTCCTCCCCTGCTCAGTACTCCCAAAGTCCCCAAGACACTCTGCTGCTCAGAGGTGGACAGGAAGGCAGCTGGGGGGTGCCACAGTGCAGAGTGTCGGAACTGGAGTCAGGAAGGCTCATCTTCCTGAGTTCAAATCCAGCCTCAGACATTCACTCATTGGGTGACCCTGGGCAAGACACTTTACCTTGTTTGTCTCAGTTTCCTTATCTGTAAAACGAACTGGTGAAGGCAACGGCAGACCAGTCCAAGATCTCTGCAAAGAAAACTCCAAATGGGTCACGAAGAGTTGGACGTGGCTGAAAATGACTGAACAAAAACAAACCTTCTGTAAAACTGGGATAATGATGGCACCTGCTTCACAAAGCTGGGAGGATCAAATCGAGTGAGATATGTGTAGGTTATCTGGAGCAGTGGCTGAGATGTAGTAGGCATTTAATCACCATTGTTCCCTTCCTCCTGCCCATCAGGCACTGCCCCCTGATTGCCAGGTCACAGTTCTATTCCATAGTAGAAGCCATGCCCCTTGAAGATGCTCCTCCTCTCCTTCTCTCAATTGTGACTCCAATGCTTTGAAGCTGATTCTCGACCCCCAAGGGGGGATCCCCTTCTGATGCACAACTTGGCTGCTGGATGCAGCATCATGGGACATGAAGCGAACTCCCTTCCTTGCGTCCTTCCCCTGCGCTGCCTCCTACATCCCTTCCTAAATGCCAGATGTCTGGATTCTCCAGCCCTAGCTATTTAAAGCTCTCTAGGGCCGTGCCCCCCTTTTTTATTTTTTGCTCCTGCAGTGAAGTTGCTCCTTTTGATTCAATTAGAGAGTTATTCATTCTTTGTAAAGTGAAAATAGGATGTTAACACCTTATTAACACATCAAAATGTCATCTAAGAGCTGAGATAGAGGGCATAGATAGACTTAGAAGGGGGAATCAATTCCCCCCTTTCCTGATTCAAAAATAAACAAAATTCCCAGTCTTAGTGAATGTTCTTGTTATTAAAAATGTGTACACCACTTAACAAAATGGAAGATGGCAAGATCTCGGTAGCCAGGTGGCACAGTGGATAGAATGGCCAGAGCACCGGGCCTGGAATTCAGAAAACTCATCTTCCTGAATTCACGTTTGCCCCCAGACACTTCCTAGCTGTGTGACCCTGGGTAAGTCACTTAGCCCTGTTTGCCTCAGTTTCCTCATCTGTCAAGTGAGCTGAAGAAGACAATGGCAAAGCGCTCCAGAATCTTTGCCAGGAAAACCTCAATGGGTTCACCAAGAGATGAACGTGATTGAAAAACTGAACCACTCCCAGGGGCAGATTCCACCCTAATTAATGAAATCACAGAAGGTCCAGGTGCCTAGAATGAATCAACCTATAATCCTTAATCAATTTGAAAAGATTATAGTTTGGTCAGAAGATGAATGGTAGAAGGAAAGGTAGATTGGGCAAAAGAATCTGACCCATTCAGGGGGCTATGTATAAAAATAAACCCAGAGTCGCTCTTAAAAGAGTAGAAACAATTTAGTGGGGAAAGACTCCACTTTGGGAGATTAGGGTTGGAGCTGAATCCTGGAGGAAGGGGAGAAGCAGCAAGGAAAGGGAAGGAAAAGAGACTCTCTTCCCTCTTCTCCAATGACCACGTGATCAGAGATAGAGGGTCAGCAGCAAAGAGAAGGGCTTCCTGTGGATTCTACTAAGGAATCACCACATGGAGACTAGCAGAGAGCTACTCCTACGGGGAACTTTCAATCCCTGGACAAATGGGGATGTGATCGGTAATCAGGAGGTTTGCCTTTACCATCTATTCATGGGCTTGTGGTATCTATGAGAAAGTGTAGCCCATGTAGGGGGGAAGTGTTTTTAAGTACCATTCTTACTATACCATCTTAGTGGACATTTTGTTAAAAATCTAATCTGCAGGCAGATTTTAATGGGCTACCCTCCAGGTCCCGGTCCACAATGGTATGGGGATTGGGGGGAAGGGTAACCCTAGAGAGGATGATAGACAAATATAAAAGAGACAACCCTTGCCCTCAGGAACTTGAGTTCTAATGGGAAAGAAAGCAAGCCTAGGAAGGGATAGCTAGCCGAGGCGGGGGCTGGGGGAGAGAAGGGGGAGAGGGAGGAGGAGAGCAGACAACCGTTTCCAGAAATAATGGTGCTATTGGTTTGATTAATGTATCCAGAAACAGAGCTGGAAAGAAGCCATGGGGGAGGGGAGGCTGGAGGGATGGGAAGGCAGAGAGTACTGTGACCTGCCGGTTGGCTGTTTGGCTAAACTGGATGTAAAGATAAAGCATGGTCTAGTGTCTGGTCACTATGGGCTAGTTGGTCCTCATTCACTGACCGACCAATTGAGCTGTGCCCCCGGGGCGCAGCCTCCTGATACAGTGGATTAGCTTGCCTTAGGACTGAGAATAGATCCTGGACACGCTAAGTATGGAAGGACATGACAAAAAGGGAGTAAAATTGTCATTGTGGCATTTAAATAGAAGCAAAGAAATTAATTGACCAAAATGTAAGAAAGTCCATCACACATACACTCTCTCACACACTCACTCACACTCACTCACACACACTCACACTCACACTCACTCACACACACCACTCTCACACACTTACTCACACTCACACACACACTCACTCACACACACACTCTCACACACACACTCACTCACACTCACACTCACTCACACACACACTCACACTCACTCTCACACACTCACTCACACACACTCACACACACACACTCACACTCACACACACTCTCACACACATTCACTCTCACACACACACTCACTCACACTCACACTCACTCACACACACACTCACACACACACACTCACTCACACTCACTCACACACACACTCACACACTCACACTCACACTCACACACACACACTCACTCACACTCACTCACACTCACATACGTACACACACCACACACTGCATGATTAGGGATTGCTCTACTGGCGGATGTGTCGGGCATTGTCGGGGTTCTGGTTCCCGCTCCCTGGAACGCCTCGTGCCAGATTTTCCCTGTTCCCTCGTAGCCTTCGTACTTGTTCTTTTTGTAGCTCCACCATGGAGACAGAGTCTGGCAAGGCTATGGCGGTCCCACCCTTCCAGTCCTCAAGTCCCGCTGCCAGGTCACTCTTCCGTCTGAGCAGGTTCTGAGCACGGGGAAGGGCAGGACTTTCCCAGGAGCTCTTCACGCCTCTGAAGCCCCCTGGTAGCTCCTGGAGAGAAGATTGCCTCCGGGCACCTTTTCTGGACATCTAAGTTGTTTCCACTTTGGGGCAGCTGCGAGCAGTGTCTGACTGTGATCTCGTGATCCCTTTTGGGGGTGTCCTTGGGCTACGATCAGCTGGCCACTGAATTACTAAATCAAATGAGGTGTCAGATGGGTGCCTCTTGCTCTCCCCAAGGCCCTGTGGGTCAGCTGGGCGGTGCCACAGTGAATAGAATGTGGAGTCAGGAAGACCTGAGTTCGAAAATCCAGCCTCAAATCCTTACTAGATGGGTGACTCTGGGCGAGTCATTGCACCTCCACCTGCCTCAGTTTCCTCATCTGTAAAATGGGGATGGTGATAATACCTACCTCCCTGGGCTTAGCACAGTGCCTGGCACATGGTAGCAGTCATACAGAAGTTAGTTATTATCGTTACATTGCCAGTGGTTTTCTGATGACTCGGTGGGATAAATGATGCAAAAATCATCTAGAAAGAAACTGAGGACTCTCAGGGCGTCACTGCGGTGCATCTAGAGTCAGGGCTTCAGAAGAGAAAGGCACAGATAGGGAGGTGAACAGGTAGCCAGCAAGGGAAGAATTATGAGAATGGGATTTAGGTAAATAGGGATGACGCCTCCTGGCCATTGAACTGGCGGAAGGGAGAAGGAAAGAAGTGGGTGGCTCCCTCACTGAGTCTGAAGAACCCACGTGTCTGATGTCTTATAAATCTAATCAAAAACTTTAAACAGAAAAAGATAGAGAAGGGGAGAAACATTCATGTCCCCACCAAGCTGGACAGATATTAAAACTCAGGTACAGAGAAGCAGAAAGGATAATAGAACAGGGGCCCTGGGAGTAAGGACAGACAGAGTCTCATCAAGGAACCTCAGAAAAATAAAATACAGATGCAAAATGGGTGGGTGAGAAGAACCTTAGACTAGAGACTAGAACCCAAAGGGGACAAGCTTGACCTCACGGGCCCGAATGAGACCCAGGATTGGACCTGAGAGAGGAAAGCTCCACAGCTGTCAACAGAACAAGGGTAGATAAATGGGGTGGAAGAATGGAGCATCATTGTGCCGTCAGGAGACCTACTTGTATGAGAAACCAGAGGAAAGATTATTGGGTAAAGATTAATGGAGCAAAAATCGGAGGCAATCCCATCTTCATCACTACAAACTAGCTAGACAGAAAATGGGAATTGATGAGGACTTTGGGAAACATTACAAGGCTGGCAGTAGCATATTGTTAGTGATGCAAGACTTCAATTATCCAGACAGCTGCTGGGATGCTCCCTCTGCCAAAAGCAGAGCCACTAATAACTTCTTGACTGCCTTAATGGTAATTCCATCCTTCAAGAAGCGGAGTAAGGGAAATGAGGAAATTTTATTCTGCAATGGATTCTCACCACCTGAATTTGTCTTGCTTGACAAGGAATATTTGTTGGAAGAGCTTTGTTTTTTTTTCTAATTGAGGAAAGAAAGAGAGACAAAAATCCTTGTTGACGGGAAAAATACATTCTCGCCAAGAGGAGAGAAGTGGTTCCTGGAGGAGAAATAATGAAAACCTTGGAGATAAAGGACAACTCTATCCTAGAATTCATGCTACAGAAGACTTTCAAATGGTCTAGAGAAAGGATACACGGGATCCCATGTAATAAAATTCTGTAGCATTAGAGACAGATAGAAAGCTCTTGGGTATTTCATTCTATAGATGAGAGAGAGAGACAAAGACAGAGACAGAGACAGATTGATTTTAAAAGAATCACGTGGATACACACAGGGAACTTGTTCCCTAACTTAGATTTCACATGTGGAAGAAAGGCTCCCAGGCAGGAAATAGAGAACAGTGGTCAAGCCTGTGGCCTGGTCCAGTGAGAAAAGTGGATGGAGGGAACAGGGAGCTGAGTCAGGCAAGGAGAATTCCATTCAGTAAAGCCAGTGTACTCGTGATCTTGGATTTGCTTAAATGGTTTCCAATCTTCTCTCCCCATCCCAAAATGCTTCTTCCTTGCTCGTTTCCCTATTCATGGAGCAGCTAATTGCATTATCAATTCAGCCAGGAGATCATTATACACAGCAACAACAAGACTATCCGATGATCAATTCTGATGGACGTGGCTCTTTTTAACACTGAGATGATTTAAACCAGTTCCACTTGTTCAGTGATGAAGAGAACCATCTGCACCCAGAGAGAGAGAGAGCCGTGGGAGCAGAGTGTGGACCACAACATTGCATTCTCACTCTCTCTGTTGTTATTTGCTTGCATTTTATTTTCTTTCTCAGTTTTTCTTTTTCTTCCTTCTTGATCTGATTTTTCTTGTGCAGCAAGATAACTGTATAAATATGTATACATATATTGGATCTAACATGTATTGCAACATATTTAACAGGTATTGGACTACCTGCCAGCTGGGTGAGAGGGTGGGGGGAAGGAAGGGAAAATTTGCAACAAAAGGTTATGCAAGGCTCAATGTTGGAAAAATTACCCATGTATATGCTTTGTAGATGAAAAGTTTTAATTAAAAAAAAAGAATCAGTTCAAGCATTATTTCCCTCGAAATCGGCCCTCTATAAATCAGGGCTAGATTGTTGTGCTGATTGTCAAGACCTTAGAAAGTGAAGGTAATTATGATGATGATGCAGATTAAACTTAGAAGAGCATCCCTGGTACATTTTACACACACACAAACACCCCAGCCAGTTGTTAAATATTCACCAGCACACCTGAGATCATTTTCCACCTTTCTTGACCTAAATTGCCCAGCTCTCCTGCAGGGAGCACAACTCCACTGGACTGGCCACAGTGTTCAATGTCAAATGTGTACTAACCAAAGGGACTATTTTTTTTTTGAGAACTCATGGAGGATAAACACTCACAAGGTGGTCAGAAAAAGCAGTACAAGGACACTCTCAAGATCTCTCTTAAGAACTTTAGAATTGATTTGTGACACTGGCCCAGGACCTCCCAGCATGGCGCCCCTCATCAGAGAAGGGGCTGTGTTGCTCTGGGTGGTGCACAAAGTTAGAGAGCCCACCCACAAGTTCATGGGGACTATTGACGTCCAACCGGTGGCAGAGCGCTCCGAGCTCGCATCGGTCTGCTCAGCCACAGCCGGACACTGCAACGCCTCCAAGGTAGTGAAGACATTTGGTCCCCTTGGGAAACCCAGGACAACCACCAGCCCCTTCCAGATTTCCACCTCCCTCGTGACAAAGGAGACAACGCAGTCTGAACATCTACTGACTGAGTATCCGATAGTTTCTCCCATTCATCTCCCATCTCTTTGCTGTGATGGGGGAAGCACGTGCCTCTGTGTCTTCTCCAGGACTTTTGTTAAGTTTATTTGTTTGGTTTTTTGGTTAGTCAACAATTCAACTTTCTTTTGAGCATCTTTTTATCTTCCCTGATGTTGACATTTTGCATTTTCTTCTGCTAGTCTTGTTTACTTCACTGTCACTGCCCACTTCTCTCTGAATTCCCCCCATTCGTCCTTTCTTACTGGACAATCATCCATTACATTTAAATACCTGCTTTTCAGCCATTCCCCAATTAATAGGCTCCTCCTTTGCTTTCCGTTCTTTGCTATCATAAAAAAGGTTTCAATGAATATTCTAATATCTTCGTGGGAACTTTGTTCCTATCTTGAACTCCAATGAGGGTTAGAATTTTTATTAAAAGGATTAAACACTTCGAGAGGGGATCAGGGATCACAAAGAACCTCTGTGATTTCGGTAATCCAGATGCATTTAATTTTCTCTTTTTGACAGTCATCAAAATTGTAGATGGTAGAGGAACACTTTCAGGGGATATTACTATTTTAAGGATGGCAGTCTGGGGAAATTTACTGGCAAATTTTTGCATGTCATTCTTATGAAAAGGAGAGAAACATGTTGCATGATGACACTGTGGGGAGGTTGAGGATGTCGAAGGGATGTTGCAGTAACTGAATGTACAAGGAAAAGTTATTAGTGGTTCAAGGTCAGCATGACTGAGGTTTCCAGGGAGTGTCCCATGGTCTGCTTTCTGTTTGGTCCTACACTGTGAAAACATTTCTATCAATGTCTTTGAAAACATGCTTGCATACTTGCAGATATCAGCAAAACTTGGAGGGGTCCCTGAGACGGTGGGACTCCGAGTAGGGATTCGAAAAGATCCTGTCAGGCTAGGACACTGCATCCAACAAGAAGAGACATAATAGAGATAAGAGCCTTGTGCTACTGCTGCGTCTCCAATGGGGGATGGGGAAGACGTGGCTAGACAATGCTTTTGGACTTCCAGCTTAGAATGAGTCATTGGAAGAGCTGAGTAACTTGCCACCTTTAAAAATGTCTCCAAAATGCAGCAGCTGCACATTTTTTTTAAAATTTAACATTCGTTTTTAAAAATTTTGAGTTCCACATTCTTTCCAGCCCTCTCCCATCCCCTGAGAAGACAAGAAATATGTCAGTTCTTTGTATGAAGTCTTACAAAACACATTTTTAAAAAATTGATATGAATTTGCTTATGAATCTATCTGGCTTGGTCATCTTTCGAGAGAGCTCTTTCTTTATGATTTATGGATCTCTCCTTGGGAGATGGGTCTTTCTACCTGTTCTGCTTCTCTTTTTGTTGTTTTTATCCATTTTATACTTCTGGAGATAATTATCTATTTTTTTCTGGATTCTCAGATTTATTATCAGAGCTGAGACATAATTTCTGATAATTTTCTTGGTTTCTTTTCTCTCATTATCTCTCCTTTCTTATTTCTAATTGAGATGATTTAGATTTTCTCCTTTATTTAAAAAAATGAGATTTACTCATCATTCATCAGTTTTGTTCCTCTTCTCAAAATCAGCTGTTAAATGTCTTTATCCCATTAGCTGTTATCCAACTTCCATTTATATTGCTCTCTGCTTTGATCTTGATTATTTTACTTCTGTTTTCAGTGGGTTTCTTCCATTTCTAAGTTATTGGGGGAAGAGAAATTTGGTAGATATTTACTTCATTTTTTCCCTCTAGATATCGCATTTAGTGTGTCTTATAAATTTAGGAGAAATGGGTAATATTATGTTGTATTTTTTTTTAATTTGATCTTGCCAGCCAGTGTTGGATGGTGGATAGAATGGAGGAAGACCTGGATATCTCTGCCACATGCTAAGTTAGATGGCCATAGGCAAGTCACCGAATCTCTCTGACCCTTAGATATTTCTGTATTGGTAAAATGTTGATCCTGTACCTATACCACAAAGCATCTGGACAATGCAAACAAAAGAAGAGATCTAATAAGATCAGATCTTATTAGATCTCTTCTTTTGTCCATTATTTAACAAAAGAAAATGTTTGTATCTCCCCGGTGAACTGACGGCTCACATTTATGTCTTGAGACTTGCCGCCGACTTTATTATTTAATCATGAATAATTTTCTGCTTGGCTGTATTTGCCCAAATACCTCATAATTTCAGGACAGTTTAAGTGCTCTGCTCTTCAGGAGCTCACACTCAAGTGGGGGAGTAAACAAACAAACATTTGGGGTAAAAAAATGAATATTCTTCACTTTCTATTGTGTTTTCTCCATATGTCAGTTGGGTAATAAACATTTGTTAAGCACCAACTTTGTGCCAGGCACTGTGCTAAATGCTAGTAATAGAAAAAGAGGCAAAAGTCATCCCCTGCACTCAGGAACCAGTGGTCTGACAAGAGAAAGCATGCAAATAGATAGATACAAACAAGTGTATACAGGAGAAAGAGGAAACACTTCACAGAGGGAAGTACCGGAGTGTGGGGAAGGCTTCCTGGAGGAGGGAGGATTTTGGCTGGGACTTGAAAGACGCCAGAGAAGTTCATAGTTGGAGCAGAGGGAGAGCGTTTATGGCATGGGGGGCAACCAGAGAGAATGCCTGGATCTCGAGGCGGAAGGACTTATTTATGGCCCAGCCAGGAGGTCAGCGTCCCTGGTCAAGGAAGAAGTAGAAGGAGGTGGGAGGAGCGAAGGGCTCGGAACAGCAAACACATGGTTTTGTATTTGATCCCGGAGGTGACAGGGAGCCACTGGAGGGTAATGAGTAGGCGACCTGTGCTTTGGCAAGATTCCTTGGGTGGCTGAATGAAGGATGGACTGGAGTAGAGAAGGGAAGGGAAGGGAAGGAGCATTTAATGTACATGGAGGGGCTGCTATTGGGCTGAGAGCTGGACAAATATCATTTCACCAGCCCTGTGGTGTAGGTGCTGGTCCCCATTTAGAGTTGAGGAAAGGGAGACAAATGAAAGATTAAAAGAAAGTATTTTCAATGCTAATTTCTGTTCATATCCCGTAGGAACTCATACTTGTACATTTTCCTCCATTAAAAGGCAAGTTCCTCGAAGGAATGGATTGTTTTAAGTTCTGTTATTTGTTGTGCCTGATGTACAGTAGGTGTTTAATAATGCTCCTCAATTGATGTATTTATCGATCACCTCTCATTTTATAGCAAACTCTATAGCAAAAAGTTATCCCCTTGTTTGTCCTTTCGTATTTCCATCAGTGTTATACTGGCTTTTTGTGACTTGGGATAGCATAATGAATTCTGGAATTACTATCTCATTTGGATTCTATTTGGGTCACGCAGTAGTAGGCGTCTGAGGTCAACTTTGAACTTGGGTCTTCTCACTCCAAACCCAGCATTCACTGTGACATCCCCTGGGGAGACTGGAGGAGGCGGATGGACCAGCATCCACTGGACTAACATCGGTAGAAGGTGGTGGGGATGGCTGGCCATTCCCAATCTACTACTCAAGGTTTGATGGATCTCTCTGTGTTGGATATCCCAGTTCTCCTAGAGAATATTAGCTATCCCACCACTTTTAAATTGGAGGCTATTTCTATTTTTGCAAGTTTCCAAATATAAGGGGACACCTGACTAGTAGAAGGGTATTAGCTCAGGATTGTTTGGTGCAAACAGACCTTCCACACCCTCCTCTCTTCTTCCTCCACAACTGAAGCACCATATTTTGTGAGAAACATTTCCTGGTTCTCCCTCCCTGCAGTGGCTGGTATTTTCAATGCCAATTTCTGTTCATATCCCGTAGGAACTCATACTTGTACATTTTCCTCCATTAAAAGGCAAGTTCCTTGAAGGAATGGATTGTTTTAAGTTCTGTTATTTGTTGTGCCTGATGTATAGCAGGTATTTAATAATGCTCCTCAATTGATGTATTTATTAATCACCTCTCATTTTATAGTGAACTCTATAGCAAAAAGTTACCCCTTGTTTGTCCTTTCGTATTTCCATCAGTGCTATACTGGCTTTTTGTGACTTGGGATAGCATAATGAATTCTGGAATTACTATCTCATTTGGATTCTATTTTTAAAGTCTATCCTGCTTAAAGTCTTTTCACTTTGGGAAAATTTAATGCATTTCCTTTCTGTTGTTAAACTACACCCGATAAAACTAGGTTATCCCAGATTCCTTTATTTTATATCATTTACCTTGATTTCTTCAAAGAAAAATAGATTCAAAGATGGAACGCAGCCGTAGCTTTATCCTTATCCCTTTCCCCCTCTGATTGAATACTCTGGAGGTTCTCACGTATTTTAGCAATTCGTTTATCTTGATTTGAGAAGTGTGACTTATTTAAAATAAATTTTTTTGGCTAGGAAGTTAGAATGTTTTTCCAAGACTTCCTTGAAATGTATGTGCCTTTGAACATTTTTAAAAGTGGGAATGTTTCTTAAAGGCTCTTGCCTACATTTGCATGTCAGTTTGTTTATCTGTTTTCAGGGTTCATAGCTCATGCACACTTTTTAATTGTGTGTAGGTCATATGCCAATATCTCCACTCGTCCCCTTGTGTTCCTTTAGAAGCCCCAGGGGATGCTAATTTTTCTTCCCATACTATTTTTACTGTGGGGGGGCCATTTTTCTATATCATGATAATGTTGGAATCTAGCTGTAACATTTTGGATTAGTTCCTTGCCAGTGTTCTGGGGATTCTTTTTATGTGTGTATTGTCATTTGTTATCCTAATTATGATATGTCTTATTGGATATCCTGGCTTGTAGTTTTAAGGTTCATTTGTTTAACTAAATATTGGGGGGAAATCAGTGATTATGAGATTCATCTATGTTTCCTGTCATCCCATTCTGGTAGTTGAATCTACATGGCTTCTCATTTTTTGGAAAACTCCATCCTTTTCATGAAATGTTTTTTCTAGTTATCAGTCTGTCAGCTGGCATGTAAGTGCCTACTGTGTGCCAAGGACGATGCTATTCACTAGGATTAGTTGGTCTGTCTTGTCTTGGTTGGTGTTGGTTATCTTGTGTTGGTGGATTCTATTTATTCAGATTCTCTGGCATTTTCTTCATCTTGGTTGTTGTTAATAAATAAATTACTTCTAACTTTAAAAAATCTTTTAAATCTGGCTTCACTTCCATAATTAAAAAAAAAAAAACTTACTCCCAGTTGTTCTTCTTTTAAGTCTTAGAATTTTCTCACTAAATAAAATGAGATAATACCGTAAAGCCCTTTACGAACTTTAAAGTTTTCTATAAATGCTACTGATTATCATTATAGTTGTTGTTCTTATCAGTATCATCATCATTATAAGTTTTTTTAAGCAGCTTAACTTCCTTTAGGAGAGAAGCTAGAGCTGTGATTTCATTGGCAGATGTGACTCCCAAGGGGTCAGTTTCCCTTCACTGATGCTGACTAGCACCTTCTCTGCCTTGGGAAGCTGCCTGGTGTAAGCCCTGAGCAGTTCAGTCACTTACCCAGGGTCTCTTGGGCCGTTTGTGTCTGAGGAAGGATTCAGACTCCCTCTTCCTGGATGGGAGGCTGACTCTTGCCACTCAGCCACACTCCCTGCCTAATTCCTCTGTGTCACTCACTGTTTCTCAGAAGTTGAAGAGTTTCTTTTGCGGTCTTCCTGTCTCTGCTGTTTGGCTTGGTACACAGTATGTTTCATAATGTCAGAGCTATTCAGCTTTGTCTTTGCTTTCTTTTTTAGTTGTATTGAAGTCCCTTTTTTATATGTGACACCTCAAATTAAAATGTAATTTAATCTCAGGCCCAAAAAGAACTCCTAGAAGAGCTTTTTTTTTTTTTTAAATTGAACTAAATACAAAATAAGAAAAAAAAGACAATAGAAAAGAAAGACAGAAAAGGAAATTACAACAAACAAAACATTGTCATGTGCCCAGCAGAAGATCAGAGAAAATTCAAACTATATAATAGGAAATTTCTATTTCAAGAAAGCATATACGATAATAGAAGAAATTATATTCATGTATCCATACTTTCTTTGGTTCCTTGTAGGTTATTCTTTTATTCCTTTCTGTGTCCCTTTTACTCTATTCTTTTTTCCCTTTCCATCCTCCCCACCTCTTCCAAGCAGGCTACAGTTAAGCACAGATTATATGTGTGCACACAGACATATGCAAATATCTAGTCACACAATCATAGAGCTGCATGCAAGCATGCCCACATTATGCTCACACACCGATAAAATGCACATTTACCCATGTGGAAACATGCGTCTAAAACTACATATGGCCGCCATATAATACCGATTCCTCTCTTGACTCTTTAATCTTCTCTAAGTGGAGCCTTTTTCATTTCTTTGTGTTTCTATTCGTGGGTTTCTTGAGAGACTTTCCACACTTTCACGGGCCATTGACTAGAAGCCCCACCAGAATTCTGCCCGCCCACCCCTTGCCATCAGATCCTTACCCATTCTTCCTTCACAGGAAGGGCTTAGCATCTCCCTCTACCCCCCCCCAGGCCAGGCCCTTCTACTCTCCAGAGGGCTCAGGCCCAATGAAGGTAAATTGGACCAATCCGAAGCCAGACTGTGCTTTTTTCCCATCCTGACTGAAACCAGAGAGCTACCCCGCTCCCGCCCCCCAATTTGGAGGCTTCACTCCTGGCTCCCTCCCCTTCTGATTCCTGCAAGGCCGGGTCACTCCTTAAAGCCTCCTGGACATTTCCCTTTAACACACATATGAAAGTGACTGGCAAAGGAGGCGCAGAGAACAGCAGGCCATCGGGCAGAGCAACCTCTCCACTGGTCTGCTAAAAGCAGAGTGAGACAAAAGAAGCTTGGTCAGGGAACGCTCTCAATTTACCCATGCAGAGCACAGCTTCCGAGCCCATTGGTCCGGGCTCAAGGTGATAGTCGCCTTGTCTAAATGAGCCAGACCTTGTCCAGAGAAGCCCCTGTTCCCAATGGGCCTTGGAGCTCCCCATGAAGCCTAATATATATTGTTCCCAATGGGCCTTGGAGCTCCCCATGAAGCCTAATATATATTGTTCCCAATGGACCTTGGAGCTCCCCATGAAGCCTAATATATATTGTTCCCAATGGACCTTGGAGCTCCCCATGAAGCCTTATATATACTGTGCCCAATGGGCCTTGGAGCTCCCCAATGAAGCCTAATATATATTGTTCCCAATGGACCTTGGAGTTCCCCATGAAGCCTTATATATACTGTGCCCAATGGACCTTGGAGCTCCCCATGAAGCCTTATATATACTGTGCCCAATGGACCTTGGAGCTCCCCAATGAAGCCCTATATATATGTTCCCAATGACCTTGGAGCTCCCCATGAAGCCTATATATACTGTGCCCAATGGGCCTTAGAGCTCCCCATGAAGCCCTATATATTGTGCCCAATGAGCCTTGGAGCTCCCCATGAAGCCTAATATATATTGTTCCCAATGGGCCTTGGAGCTCCCCAATGAAGCCTAATATATATTGTTCCCAATGGGCCTTGGAGCTCCCCATGAAGCCTTATATATACTGTGCCCAATGGACCTTGGAGCTCCCCATGAAGCCTTATACATATTGTTCCCAATGGGCCTTGGAGCTCCCCATGAAGCCTTATACATATTGTTCCCAATGAGCCTTGGAGCTCCCCATGAAGCCTTATATATACTGTGCCCAATGAGCCTTGGAGCTCCCCGATGAAGCCTTATATATACTGTGCCCAATGGGCCTTAGAGCTCCCCATGAAGCCCTATATATATTGTGCCCAATGAGCCTTGGAGCTCCCCATGAAGCCTAATATATATTGTTCCCAATGGGCCTTGGAGCTCCCCAATGAAGCCTAATATATATTGTTCCCAATGGGCCTTGGAGCTCCCCAATGAAGCCTAATATATATTGTTCCCAATGGGCCTTGGAGCTCCCCAATGAAGCCTAATATATATTGTTCCCAATGGGCCTTGGAGCTCCCCATGAAGCCTTATACATATTGTTCCCAATGAGCCTTGGAGCTCCCCATGAAGCCTTATATATACTGTGCCCAATGAGCCTTGGAGCTCCCCGATGAAGCCCTATAGATACTGTTCCCTGTGACCCTTGGAGCTCCCCATGAAGCCCTATAGATACTGTTCCCCGTGACCCTTGGAGCTCCCCATGAAGCCCTATAGATACTATTCCCAATGAGCCTTGGAGTTCCCCATGAAGCCCTATATATATTGTTCCCAATGAGCCTTGGAGCTCCCCATGAAGCCCTATATATATTGTTCCCAATGGGCCTTGGAGCTCCCCATGAAGCCCTATAGATACTGTTCCCAATGGGCCTTGGAGCTCCCCATGAAGCCCTATAGATACTGTTCCCCGTGACCCTTGGAGCTCCCCATGAAGCCCTATATATATTGTTCCCAATGAGCCTTGGAGCTCCCCATGAAGCCCTATATATATTGTTCCCAATGAGCCTTGGAGCTCCCCATGAAGCCCTATAGATACTGTTCCCAATGGGCCTTGGAGCTCCCCATGAAGCCCTATAGATACTGTTCCCCGTGACCCTTGGAGCTCCCCATGAAGCCCTATAGATACTGTTCCCCGTGACCCTTGGAGCTCCCCATGAAGCCCTATAGATACTGTTCCCCATGACCCTTGGAGCTCCCCATGAAGCCCTATAGATACTGTTCCCCATGACCCTTGGAGCTCCCCATGAAGCCCTATAGATACTGTTCCCTGTGACCCTTGGAGCTCCCCATGAAGCCCTATAGATACTGTTCCCCGTGACCCTTGGAGCTCCCCATGAAGCCCTATACTGTTCCCCGTGACCCTTGGAGCTCCCCATGAAGCCCTATAGATACTGTTCCCCGTGACCCTTGGAGCTCCCCATGAAGCCCTATAGATACTGTTCCCCGTGACCCTTGGAGCTCCCCATGAAGCCCTATAGATACTGTTCCCCGTGACCCTTGGAGCTCCCCATGAAGCCTATAGATACTATTCCCAATGAGCCTTGGAGCTCCCCATGAAGCCTATAGATACTGTTCCCCGTGACCCTTGGAGCTCCCCATGAAGCCCTATAGATACTGTTCCCAATGAGCCTTGGAGCTCCCCAATGAAGCCCTATAGATACTGTTCCCAATGACCCTTGGAGCTCCCCATGAAGCCTATAGATACTGTTCCCCGTGACCCTTGGAGCTCCCCATGAAGCCCTATAGATACTGTTCCCCGTGACCCTTGGAGCTCCCCATGAAGCCCTATAGATACTGTTCCCCGTGACCCTTGGAGCTCCCCATGAAGCCCTATAGATACTGTTCCCCGTGACCCTTGGAGCTCCCCATGAAGCCTATAGATACTATTCCCAATGAGCCTTGGAGCTCCCCATGAAGCCCTATAGATACTGTTCCCCGTGACCCTTGGAGCTCCCCATGAAGCCCTATAGATACTGTTCCCAATGAGCCTTGGAGCTCCCCATGAAGCCCTATAGATACTGTTCCCAATGACCCTTGGAGCTCCCCATGAAGCCCTATAGATACTGTTCCCCGTGACCCTTGGAGCTCCCCATGAAGCCCTATAGATACTGTTCCCCGTGACCCTTGGAGCTCCCCATGAAGCCCTATAGATACTGTTCCCCGTGACCCTTGGAGCTCCCCATGAAGCCCTATAGATACTGTTCCCAATGACCCTTGGAGCTCCCCATGAAGCCCTATAGATACTGTTCCCCGTGACCCTTGGAGCTCCCCATGAAGCCCTATAGATACTGTTCCCTGTGACCCTTGGAGCTCCCCATGAAGCCCTATAGATACTGTTCCCCGTGACCCTTGGAGCTCCCCATGAAGCCCTATACTGTTCCCCGTGACCCTTGGAGCTCCCCATGAAGCCCTATAGATACTGTTCCCCGTGACCCTTGGAGCTCCCCATGAAGCCCTATAGATACTGTTCCCCGTGACCCTTGGAGCTCCCCATGAAGCCCTATAGATACTGTTCCCCGTGACCCTTGGAGCTCCCCATGAAGCCTATAGATACTATTCCCAATGAGCCTTGGAGCTCCCCATGAAGCCTATAGATACTGTTCCCCGTGACCCTTGGAGCTCCCCATGAAGCCCTATAGATACTGTTCCCAATGAGCCTTGGAGCTCCCCAATGAAGCCTAATATATATTGTTCCCAATGACCCTTGGAGCTCCCCATGAAGCCTATAGATACTGTTCCCCGTGACCCTTGGAGCTCCCCATGAAGCCCTATAGATACTGTTCCCCGTGACCCTTGGAGCTCCCCATGAAGCCCTATAGATACTGTTCCCCGTGACCCTTGGAGCTCCCCATGAAGCCCTATAGATACTGTTCCCCGTGACCCTTGGAGCTCCCCATGAAGCCCTATAGATACTATTCCCAATGAGCCTTGGAGCTCCCCATGAAGCCTATAGATACTGTTCCCCGTGACCCTTGGAGCTCCCCATGAAGCCCTATAGATACTGTTCCCAATGAGCCTTGGAGCTCCCCATGAAGCCCTATAGATACTGTTCCCAATGAGCCTTGGAGCTCCCCATGAAGCCCTATAGATACTGTTCCCCGTGACCCTTGGAGCTCCCCATGAAGCCCTATAGATACTGTTCCCCGTGACCCTTGGAGCTCCCCATGAAGCCCTATAGATACTGTTCCCCGTGACCCTTGGAGCTCCCCATGAAGCCCTATAGATACTGTTCCCAATGACCCTTGGAGCTCCCCATGAAGCCCTATAGATACTGTTCCCCGTGACCCTTGGAGCTCCCCATGAAGCCCTATAGATACTGTTCCCAGTGACTCTTGGAGCTCCCCATGAAGCCCTATAGATACTGTTCCCCCTGACCCTTGGAGCTCCCCATGAAGCCCTATAGATACTGTTCCCCGTGACCCTTGGAGCTCCCCATGAAGCCCTATAGATACTGTTCCCCGTGACCCTTGGAGCTCCCCATGAAGCCCTATAGATACTGTTCCCAATGAGCCTTGGAGCTTCCCATGAAGCCCTATAGATACTGTTCCCAGTGACTCTTGGAGCCCCCAGATGAGCTTGGGATCTTCCAGCCCCTCGGGGGCCACCACCCCTGTTGGGCCTGTGTGGGACATGGAAGATGGAGCCCTCTAGGTTAGGAATTGAGATTGAGGGCTGGTTGGGGGAGCCAGGCCCCCAGCCCAAGACGTAGGCGTGGGCCAGTCAGGGAGCGTTTGGGAAGGGTTTGTTTTGTGCCCGGCCCTGGGCTAGGACCAGAGAGGCGAAGAGGGAAGTGGCTCTGCCTCCGAAGAGCTCACTCTCTATCAGGGAGACAGGAAGTCTGGGAGGAGGTGTCTCAGAATAAGTACAAGGTGGTGGGCTGGGGGCAGGAGCGGCTGGGGAGATCAGGAGAGGCTTCCTGGAGGAAGCGGCTTTTGTGCCGAGCCCTGAAGCTTCCGAGGTTCTGAGTCAGCTCCCCAAGCATCCCCCTCGCGGCCCCAAAAGTGGGGACGCCGCTGGTCCCTTCACTTCCCGCCTGCCCCCGACAGACTTGTACCAGCCGGACCTTTTAATTGGAGACGGAATTGACTCTGGTCTCACCTCAGCGGGAAAGCCTCCTCCACGCCCCGTGAAGCCGCGGCGCCCGAGGCCCGTGATGGGCGGGAGAACGAGCGTCTCTTGGTGTGAATGGAGCAGGACGCGACTCGGCACAAGGGCCCGGGGCCTTCGGGACTGCAGCGGGAAGGGAGGAGGCAAACTGCTCTGCCCGGTCATGTCAGCTTCCCGGCCGAAGCTTCCGGCCCTGTGACTCCCTCAGGCCTGAGCTCCGGCCGGCTCACAAAGGCAGGGGACCCGCCGGGAGGCTCAGAGCCCTTCTCCTGGCCCCTTCCCCAGTGCAAGCCTCGTAGCCAAGGGTCCTCCCTGCCCAGGCCTGGAGGCTGCGTCTCAGGAGGAACCAGCCTGGAAAACACAGGGCTGGGGGGAAGGGGGAGAGGTCTGGCTGGCTGCCCCGCCCCCACGCTCCTCCTCCCAGCGCCCAAGACCACCCCGACGTGCTCAGAAGGTGGAGAAAGGCGGGGCTCCCGCCACCCTGCGCCCCCTCCCCTCAGACCTGCCGCGGATCAGAAGCGACTCTGGATAGAAGTCGCTTCTCCCAAAGCCTCTGTTTCTTCATCTGCAAAGTGGGAGCTCGCTCCCCGTGTGGGGGCACCGCCCCCTCCCCTCCTTAGGATGTTTTCCTAGGGAGCCGCTGGGGTGCAGATCACTGCCCGGAAAGCCTGCGGGCGGCTCCCAGCGCACTGAGGGCATTCACCCCCACAGCTGCACCCCGCCAGCTCTTTGGGCAGCTCCTCCCCCTGCACCCGCACTCAAAGCTGGGGGGGGGGAGCTGGTCATGGGGCAGGAGGGAGGGAGCCGCCTGGAGAGCCCTATTCAGCCTGGCACTGAACGCCGGACAGCCGGAACCCCCGGCCAGGGGGAGGGCAGGGTCCGCAGGGAAGGGGGGCGGGTCCGCAGGGGAGGAGGCAGGGGCGGAGGGGCCGCAGCCAAGAGGAGCACCAGATCTGAGACAGCGGTTTGAGGTCACTCGGCGGGAGACCTGGGCTTGTTTGTGGGGCAGCTGATGGCAGGCACTGAAGGGCAGACCCAGGAGGAGGGGCTCCCCAGGGAGCGCAGTCATTTAAGTGTGTGGACCGCTCCAGGAAGGACCCTGCCCTCGGGCAGAGGGGGTTGGCCAGTCGGCTGGGGCGTGGGAGAGGGCCTCATTGTCTCTCTCTCCAGCCCTAGGGCCCGCAGGAGGGTCCCCACAGGCGTGAGGTGGCCAGCACCCCTGGGTGAGCCCTCCGAGGCCCCGGGAGGTACTGCTTCGGCCCCTGATCTTCCCGATCATCGGAGAGGGAGTTGGCTTCCAGAGGGCCTGGGAAAGGCCCATAGAAATGGTGGCTCTGATCAGGAGGTTCCTGAACTCCCCAGAGGTCCCTTCTCAGGAAGGACAGAGATCCCCAGAGAGAGGTCTGCTTAGGCTGCTGCCGGAGGGGCTTCAGGGTGGGGTCGGGCTCTGTTCCCGTCTCCTCTGGGTCACCATCTCACACGTGGCCACGACCCCCTTGTTTTTCCAATGGTCCTAAGGAAACCTGCTGCTGGGAGAGGAAGGGGAAGGGGCTGCCCACACTCTGTGCCCACGGAATGGTTTCTCTGGAGCTCGGCCTTCCAGCGTCAGGGGGCCCGGTTCTGCCCGGGGCCACATCACTCCTCCAAATAGTCTGCCATCTGCCATCCCACCGAGGCCCGGACACTCCAGCCTCCAAGGCAGGCACTGGGGCCCCATGTCCCTGGGCCGGGGCCCCATGTCTCTGAGCCGAGGTCCCTTGTCCCTGGGCCGGGGCCACATGTCCCTGGGCCGGGGCCCCATGTCCCTGGGCCGGGGCCCCTTGTCCCTGGGCCGGGGCCACATGTCCCTGGGCCGGGGCCCCTTGTCCCTGGGCCGGGGCCCCTTGTCCCTAGGCCGGGGCCACATGTCCCTGGGCCGGGGCCACATGTCCCTGGGCCGGGGTCCCTTGTCCCTGGGCCGGGGCCCCTTGTCCCTAGGCCGGGGCCACATGTCCCTGGGCCGGGGCCACATGTCCCTGGGCCGGGGTCCCTTGTCCCTGGGCCGGGGCCCCTTGTCCCTGGGCCGGGGCCCCTGGAGCAGGCCTGGCCCCCAGACTGCCACAGCGTCTCTCCTGTGCCAGGGAGAGTGTTGGGCTTGTTTCCACTGAGGACGAGCCCAGATGCCTCTTTGTGCAGATGCAGCGCCCGAGAAGCCCCGGGGCCTCTGTCCTCAGAGCCCGGGAGCACCCATGTTGCTCCCCCTCCGTCCTTCCTAATGAGCCCTTTCTGCGGGGGTCAGATGTCAGGCAATGTCCCGATGAGGCAATGGCCTTCCTGGCCCAGCACTGGCCTGGCTTCTTTGGCCTTTGGGTCACTGACCGCTGGAGGCCGGCCCAGAGGGTTCCCAGAGGCCCGGGCTGCTGCCCCATCGGCCGTCTCCGGCGCTCGGGGGTGTCTTCCTCTCCCTCCGTGTCCTGCCGCTGACCCAAGGCCCCTTGGCTTCTCTGTTCCTCTGAGAACCAGACACTCCCCATTTCCCACTGGAAAATCCCACTGGATTCCACCGTTATCCTCGGGGCCTGACGGGCAAACGACGCTTCCAGAAACCCAAGTTCCAGGGGATCCAGAGGCGAGGTGCGCCCTGCTCGGTGGCCCACGGGAGGTGCCCAGTGCGTTCTGGGGGTTCTGGCTCAGGAGGGCGGCCCAGGGATCCCCAGAGACTAAGGGGCCCGGAGCTGCCCCAGGCTCAGGGACAGATGGGAGTCACTGGGGCAACGATTAGGAGACATTCTGGGTGAGGACGGTTCCCACCCCAGGGCCTCAGTGACAGCGAAACGTCTGCAGCAATCGCCCCCCCACTTCCCTCGGACCAAAGCGGAGCAGGAAACGCCCCGGGGGCGAGCGCTCGGGGCCCAGCCTCGGACTTCGGCCTGGCCGGCCCCAGCGTCCCCAGGAGCCGACGCCCCGGCAGCTGCAGGACCAGCCAGGTCTGCCCCACATCCCGAAGCCCCAGACTCGGCCCCGCCCAAGCTCCTTGGGAGCCCCCGAGGGGGCCGCGGACAGGGAAAGCAGCCTTCGGG
The DNA here is from genome assembly GCF_016432865.1 of Antechinus flavipes. Taxonomy (NCBI): domain Eukaryota; kingdom Metazoa; phylum Chordata; class Mammalia; order Dasyuromorphia; family Dasyuridae; genus Antechinus; species Antechinus flavipes. The sequence continues at coordinate 910,996 of NC_067398.1, forward strand.
ATGCACAAGCTGCAGCGCCAGAGAAGTGCATGATGGGATGGGGCTCGCAGCCCCCGCCCTCCTCCTCCAAAGAGTAAAACCTGGGCCGTCTCCCCAAAGCAAAGAGGCGCCACCAGCCCAGACCCCTCCCGGCAGCTCACCCTGGCCCGGCTCCATCCCTGGGGCACGGCTGGGGGGGGGGGCTGCCTAAGGCTTCCTGTAAAGGGCGAATCCTGGAACCAGGTGCTAACTCAGAGGAAGCCGTTCTCCAGTTTCCGCGGGCTTAGTGCTTAGTCTGCTCCTCCAAGACTGACACCTGCCATGGTGTAATTGTAACAGAGACGTGAGAGCCACAGGCACGGAGAGAGACGCCATCCTTGGTCGGGCCCTCCCTCATCTCCCCGGGAGACAGGGCCCCGAAGGCCCCAGGAAGCGGCCGGGCCCCAGGCGAGGAGCCGAGAGAGAAGTCGGACTTTCCCCCGGCCCTTCCCGCGGCGGTCGCTCGGCTGAAACGGAGGCTGGACCCGCGGGCTCCGAACCCACCGGGACGTTACAGCTTCCAGCGAGCGGGAGCTGCCGCCTCCCAGCAGGGGGACGTGTAGACGCTCAGATGCTTTTTTCTTTTTCTGTTGGGACAGAAAAATCAGAGTAAAAGGGAAAATCCGAGGGAGAGATTGAAAAGCAGCCCAGAAAGCGCACGTGGGTTTCCATTCAGCCTCCGCAGTGCTTTTCCTGGCTGCACCAAAGTCTATGGGGAGTGCTTGGGGCAGCAGGAGCTCCTTTGGGCGGTTCAGCGATGGACTCACCCAGGGTCACGGCCAGGAAGCGTCCGAGGTCAGATTTGCACTCAGGTCCTCCTGACTTCAGGGCTGGGGCTCCATCCACTGCGCCCCCTCGCTGCTCCCACGCAGACACACACAGGCCTGTGTGCCCCAAAGCTCGTGTGCGCAAACACAGGCTCTGCACCAGGGCCGTGACACACGCATGTGCTAGCACTGTCTACATGTATGCAGTCGGTGCCCAGACATGGTGCGCGCACACATGCAGAAGCACATGTGTGTGCACATGATATACACAAGCATCAGTGGGAGACATCACGCCTGAGAACGGGGACACGAGAAGGCAGAGTCCCTAGCACACACGCCCCCCGGGGGCCCCCGTCCGTTAAGGCTGAACCCTGCCAAGTGTGAGGGGCCGGGAGGTGCCCGGGAGGTGCCCGCACACCCCATGGCTGCGGACCTGCAGCTTCTCTGCAGCCAGCCTGGAAGCCGCTGTCCCGGAAGCCTCCGGCAGCAGGCTCGGCCCCTGCCCACGAGTCCTGGGCTTCTCGTCATCCCGAGGCGAAGCTCCCATCAGAGGGGGAGCCTGGAGAGCAGGGCTGATGTTGGGCTTCTTTTAAACCCTTAGCACAGGGCCCGGCATACAGTAGGCATTTAATAAATGCATCTTGCTTCTGCTTGGCCATCCCGGACTCTGTTCAGCCCCTGCCCTCGCCCCTTCTCATGAGGGGTTTCCAATAGGCGGGTGACCCCTTCTGCGGCGTGGAGACTGTGATGGGGCCATGGCTGAGTTTGGGGGGAGAGGGGGGATTGAGCCCGTCACCTAGCAACGGCATCTCCACCGGCCAGGGCCTGCCCGAGATGCCGAGTGTGCCGGGGCCCTTCCCGGCCTGTGGCCGTGGCTCGGCCCCCACTGCTCAGCTCGGGTTACCGGCATGTGCTGCGAAGTCAGGGTCACGTGGCTGGAAGGTCAGAGGCCCAACCATTCCCCTTCTCTGGGCCTCCGTAGGCACGGACCGTCAGCTCTGGGGGCTCGTTCCCCTGCCCCCCCCCCGCTTCACTCGTCCTGGCCCGGGTGGGCTCTGGGTGTGGACGGCTCTCCCTGCCTCCGCCCTGGGTGGGCCCCCGTTTGTGCCATAGCATGAAGAGAAAAGAATCCACTAGAGTGTCCCACGGGGCGGGGGGTCCTCTCTCCTGGTCCCTGACCCACCAAGGGTCCTGACCCTGGGCACAGGGGAGGCGAGGCGTAGAACCCGTCTGGGAGGGAGCTGCTCCCGTCGGGTCTGGTGGAAGCTCCTCTGGGTGGCCGGGCCGGCGGGGAGTTCTGCCCTGGAAGCCTTCTCTGCTCTGGGAGCGGTTGCCAGTATTCTTGTCCCGCCCCCTGAGAGGCAAAGATACAGCCCAGGGATGGCACTCACTTTTCCAGTCCCCAGGGATGGGGGGGGGTCCATCAAAGGGCTGAATGCCTTAACTGCCCACGGTCACCAGCCAGGAAAACACTAAGGAGCTGGGTCATGGCTCAAGACCACAGACATCACGGAGGGCTCCCCGCGAGCCGCGCTTGGCGGCAACAAGATGGGAACATGACGGGCAGACGCCGAAGCTGCCCCGGTGAGGCTGGGCCTGAAGACTGGCGAGTGTGGCCAGAAAAGCCAGTCCCGGGCACCCGATGGCAGGAGGCCGGGCCCAGCGTCCGATCCCACCCTTCGGTGTCCACTCCTCCCCTCACCCACAGAGGTCGTGGTCCTCCGGGAGTGAAGGCTGACCCTCAGAGTCATTGGAGACGGAGAGACAATTCCAGGCCCAGGGGATGATAGGAAACGTGCCCGGAGTCAGCAGATGGAGTGTTTGGTATCCCGCGATGAGGAGTAAGTGGGCATTCCCCATTGGGAAAGGGGTCTAAGGCACAAAACCTGAAAGGCCGAGGGGCCTTGAATGTCAGACGGGAGGTTTCGTATGGGATCTTGGTAGCGTCTCGAGGAGAGAGACGGGTGATGTGGTCAGGGCTGGATTAATCCTGCGGCTTTGGCAGCTCAGCATCAGATGGACCGCAGTGTCAGGGAGACCGGTCACTGGGTTATTGCGATGCTCCAGGTGTGTGAGATGATGAGTCCTACACCAGGATGCTGCAGAGTCAGAGACCAGTTGGCCAATGAGAGTAAACAGCTGGGTTAGGAGCCTGGGTGAGTGGAGGAGGGTGGTACCCTGGACAGCGACAGGAAAGTTTGCGATGGGCAGGAACTGGAAAGAGTGCGTTTCATTTTGGCATTGGTGAGTTTCTGATGGTGAGGACCTCAAGTTCAAGATTTCTGATGGATTTGAGGCTGAAGGTCAGCAGAAGTGAGCATTGGAGAAGGAGATCTGGGAATCCTGGGCAGAGGGACGATCGCTGAATCCATGAGAACTGATGCGATCACCCAGTAAGATAACAGAGGAAAGAAGAAATCCCGAGACAAAGCCTTGTGGGGATGTCCCATCTACATAAAAAATCAGCAAAGGAGACTAAGAAATGGTCGGTCAGGTGGGAGGAGAACTGGGAGAGGGCGAGGTCATGAACAACTAGAAAGAAGAGAGTATTGGGGAGAAGACGAGACCAAATGTGTCTGCAGAGAAATCAAGGACGAGGAGAAAAGACTCAGCCTTAGATTTTGTCATTAAGGGAGTCGCCGGCGAGAGCAGGTGTGGGATGACGAGATCTGGAACCAGATTGGGGAGTTCAGAAAAGAGTGGGAGAAGGAGGTGGAAACCTTTGCAAGATGGCCACAAAGATGAGGAAAGACATGGAGGGTGGCCAGTGGGAGCACATGGATCAGGTGAGGTTTTCTTGTTGCTGGGGGGATGCGGTCATGTTTGCAGCCATAAGGAAGCACCCAGGAGACTAGAGGAGACTAGAAGGGGGGAGGGACAATCTTCTGGAGAAAACAGGATGGAATGGGATCACTTGCACTGAGAAGGGTTTGCCCTCAGAAAGGAGAGGAGTCACCTCTTCATGGACACAGGAGTGAAGATGGAGAAAGTGACAGAACTCATCTGGGCGATGTGAGAGAAGAGAGGAGAGGAGCGCTCAATGAAGGGCCACATTTTTCAGTGAGATCGAGTAAGGTTCTCAGGGGAAGGAGAAGAAGTGGTGACCCTTGGTATCCACAAGAACGGAATCCCTCTACTCCTTGGACCAAATTCCCAGGCTAGTGCAAGAGCAGGAGCACATCCCTAGGTGTCAGGGAGACACTCGGGAAAGTCACCCACAATAATCCTGTGGACGAGATGATCAAGCTCCCACTGGAACTACAGTGAGCTGCCTGACTCAGATCTGATCCAAGGGCAGAACCATCAGCAGTTCTGAGTAAAGGGTGGTTGTCCACTAGAAGAAAAGCCCCTCATTCCTGCTGGTCAGGTGCCCTTCCAGGGAAGATGATTCCCTATGTTTAGTGCCCGGGATATAGAGGGAAAACTGTCCTTGCTTCTGGGATGTGTATTCTGTGGCCTCTGGGGAATGTCATGGAGCTTTGCGTGGGACTGGTTCTGATGACCAAGATGGAGGAAGTCATCTTCACGGTAGTGAAGGTGGGAGGAACAGCTGAGGAGCGGGCTTAGGCTTGTTCTGCTTGGCTCTAGCTGGACATAAGGAGCCTTGTTTGGGCAGCTTTCTGCTCAACATGAGAGTAAATTTCTCAACTATTAGAGCTTGGCTAACTTGAAAGTTAGCCCCATCTCTGGGGGTCTTAGAGCCAAGGCTAGGTGACAATTTGTAAGTTGTTGTTGTATGTTGGGGTGAGGATCCCTGACAGGGTAAGAGTTGAACCAACCAATGACAACTTGTAAGTTATTATTGTTGTATGTTGGGGTGAGGATCCCTGACAGGGTATGGGTTGAACCAACCCATCACTGGGATTGCTTCTTCCCCTTTGGGCTTTCTAGGATTCCAGGAGTTTGCCAGCAAATAAGGAACATTTCCGGGTGGTACATGAGTCCCATCTCTGAAGCAAAGTCTATTCCTCCTTATGCTCTGCCTCCAGTAGTCTGCCTTCCCTTTTGGTGTTCTAAACTTTAGATTATAAGCTTTAGGACTTTGTTTGATTTTTTTTTCTGTGCCTCGGACCCTGCTTGAATGAACCTGCTAATTTCCAGGAAAAAGCCAGAAAAGAGCAGGATTTGTTCCATTTGTCACTTCCTCTCATAGCAAGGCCAGGCTTGGGCGCAGAGAATGTCAAGATGGCCACTGTCCAAAAGCCTCGGCAGCCCTGAAGCCAAACAAAAGAGCTCAGATTCTGCACTATGAGTTTCGAGGGGCTGTGTAGACTTTCACTGGTCCAACCTTTTCCCTTCGCTGAAGGAACTCACAGCTTTCATGATGCTCATTCCATCGATTTTTGTCATTTCTGCTTTACTTCTCTCCTTCCCGATGAGCTCCAAGCTCCACGTGAAAAGTTAATAGTAAGTTGAGATTAAAGCAATTTCCGTCGATAATTATACATTTTTGGGAACACAATTCTTTGGTGATAAGGAGGAAAAGCCGCCAGCCTACATTGCTTGATGCTCTGATAATTATCTTCTTGGGGAGGTGTCTAAGCAATCCCACGAAATGGCAGTTGTCAGTCAGACAAGCAGAAAATAACCCATTGTGACACCCACTTGCACCTTAAAGCTGTCAGAAGTCGAGTTAAAAGAAATTAGGAGCTGAGAAGAGTTGTCAGGGATTGATCATGGCTTATCCCTCCTACATGTGGTCCATGAGGTCTCTCCCTCCCCACCTGCTGTGGTTAAGGAGAGGCCCTGGCCCCCTGGCATGAGATGACAGAGCCCAAAGGGAGCCCCTGCCTTGTATGCGTGTGCTGGAGCTCCCTCCTGGCCTGCTTCGGAGTCTCGGGATGGGTTTAGCAACGCTGTAGAGCAGGTCCCCAGCCACCCCTTCTCCAGGGTAGACAAGAAGCTGTCCGGGTGAGCCTCCAAGCTCATCTGTCTGCGGGCACATCCCATCAGCTTCTCCGTTCTGTGGTGGCCATAACACAGCAGCAGCGGGAAGCTTGCCCTTGGGGCCTCTGCCCTCTCTGGGGATCATCCTCCGCTCTAGCTGGCTCCATCGAGGGCTCAGGGCGAGTCCCTGGAGACTGGACTTTCTCAGGCTTTCTTTTCACACCTCTGGGCCCTGTGAGCCCGGCTTCATGACTGATAGGTTAGTATGGGCTGACGGACAGCCTCTTTTACCATCCACGGAAAGCAGCCGAACCCAGCTGTGACTGAACTTTTCTTACTCTATGCGCTGTGACAGTGACCAAGCAGGACAGCTCGAGGGTCCCCTGGGTGATGGGAAGCCGGGCAGAGGTCCCTGAGGCGCTGCAGTGACCACCACGGCCACCCAGGCTTTCTGCAGCAGTGGCCCCAGTCCCGGATGGGGCCCCACGGAGGCCCCGACGTCTCTCTGCTGCACACAGGCTTCCGATACTTTAAATGAAGGAGAAGTAGAGGGTTCCCTTCTCCCCTCTCCCGCAGCTCCAGGGATGCCCAGGGCCCGTCTCCCCACGGTGGCCTGGAGGCAGAGCCCGGCCCCAGGAGCCAGGCTCAGGAAGCTCTCGGGCCGAGGGCCCCGGAGGAAGCCACTGGCTCAGCTCTAGAAGGGGGATTGTTGCCGGAGTAGCTGCCGTAGGAGATCCCAGCCCAGCAGGAAGCTTGCTGACATTTACCAAGTGCTTGAACTTGGAGGTTACTGGAGACTTAATTACAGGCTGGGTCCTCCTTATCTTTCATTAACAAAGCCATTATCCTGAAGAAATTATCAGCGAAGCAGCTTGTGCAGTCAGCCATCTGGCCTGCCCACGGAGCTGCTTCTCTGCACCAGGGCCGGGGAAAGGCGTCCGATTAAGGCCATTCACTCTATGGGCCCGGGAGAGCGTCTCCAGGTCAGTGTCGTGGAGGCAGGGATAGGACGAGGAGCAGCCGAGCGAGAGTGCTCCCCTCGTGGGATCAGAGCGAGACCCGGGCCGGCTGGGCGGCTGGGGCAGAGGATGGGACAGAGGATGGATGGCTGCCCGCCTGCCCCGGGCCAGCCCCGACACACCGGCAGGATGCAGACTAGAGGCGCCAAGGGTGAGAAGAAGGGAGGGAGTGTCCCTGGAGGGAGGACCCACAGTGATGTGATCCCAGACTCATAGAGCAAGTGTAGACCCGCTTTTGTGGCAGTGGGCTTGTGGCCTTGGCGGTAAAATGTAGGAGAAAAAAGCCTCCAGCGGCCCAACAGCCAGAGGCCATTTGCCGTCCCCCAGGGACAATCCGCTCCTGCCGCACTTGATTTGGGCTTTCCATTCGGGGTCAATGACATTTAAGGGAATGGAAAGAGGCCTGTTATGGTGGAGAGCTGCTGCTCCTTGGCGGGAGGACTCGGGGGCAGCCACTCATGTAGAGACTCTTCAGCAAGAAGAGGAGGAAGAGGAGGGCTGAAGCTCTGAGGGGGTCCTCATCCAGCTGCTGGCCAAGGTGCTGAAGTCCGGCCACCCCGCTGCTGCCTGAGCCCACAGTGAGAGTGGGAGCCTTCCGGGGGAGGGTCCGGGCCCTGGAAGGAGGCTTTCAGGGCGTCGAGGGGCAGACGGGACCCAGGATTCTTCAAGGAGTTCCCCGAGCATTCCTGACCTCTGAAGCCTAGGTGGGACGTTCTCCCTGGGGTCTTCCTGTCCCCCAAACTGAATTTGATCTGTGAACATCATCCACAGAGCTCAGCCATCTGAGTATAATAAACTCAGATGTAAAATAAATATAAAAACTCAGATATAATATAATTGTAATATAAAAATAAATACTCAGATATAATATAAATATAAAAACTCAGATATAATTATAATATAAAAATAAATACTCATATAATATAAAATACTCAGATATAATATAAATATAATATAAAAATAAATACTCATAAAATATAAAAATACTCAGATATAATATAAATATAATATAAAAATACTCAGATATAATATAAATATAATATAAAAATAAATACTCAGATATAATATAAATAACCAGAAAATCCCTGAAGAAGGGATCGGGTCCAAGGAGCCATGTCACTCGTTTTGTTTCAGCTTAGAAAACTGATTTCTAAGGGGCGCAGAGAAAAGGGCTAAAGGGGTGGCAGTGAGGAAGGCTGTCTACAAGGAGGCAGAGACAGGGCTCAGTCTGGTATGCCGCCTCACATGGAGAAGCATTTAAGAACGCCGGGATGATGGAGGAGGTGGCAAGGTGGTCCAAGTGGAAGAAGCCCAGGGCCAGGAATCCAGACCTGGACCCCTGCTCTGCTGCTAATTACCCATGTGGCCTGGGCAAGCCACTGTCTCTCATTGGGCTGGAACAAGGCGGCTGGGCAGGCTTAGTTCAGCTCTGACATTTCCCCCAAGGGTTAATGCAGGATCTGGCTTGCCCACGTGAAGGGTCTGACTCAACCTAAGCAGGAAAAGAAGCCCCTCTACAAGGGCTTCTCAGCACCCGTGCTCCCCCTGCACTGGCAGCTCATGTCTTAAATAATGAAAAAGTGGAAATAAAATCGCTCTGCTCCTCCAACATCCCCCTCTTGTCTGAAATCCTTTGAGACTGTGGATTCTGGGCAGAGGCAGAATCAGATTCTGCCCCAAGGCTTCAATGAAGGTGTTTGACAAAAGGGGGATCACAAGGTAACTGTGAACCCCATGGAGGGACAGAGTCAGCCCTTGTGGCCACAGTGACGTTGCCGGAATGAATGCCGGGGGTGGGAATAAGGGAGACTGCCATCAGAGAGCCTTCCCAACCAGCCCAGCCTCTGACTAGAGACTCATCCCTTGGGCCCTGGCATTTAAATATGTGCATTAAGAAGAGGTTTAATTAAAATTCACTGATTTTCCATAATATTTACTCTAGGCCCCTGAAAATGGCTTTCCCATACATATTCATATGTTTGTGTTCATAGTCCATCATGTATTATGAAACATCTGAATTTACTCCTACGGCCTCAGGGTGCCATCTGTGTGAACACCACTTCCCGCCATCTGGGACCCTAGCCCAGCCCCCCCCCCCCGATTCCCTGGAGCTCTTGGAATCGTTCTCAGTCCTCCTCGAGTCCTCTGAGGCACCTGGGACTTCATCAGTACAGGAATCCACCCCCCAACGCAAATCACCACCTGCTCATCCTGTCACAGCTCTCATCCACATGTTCCTGGAGGGTCAATCCTGGAGCCCTCTGGCCCTCCCTGGCCCTTGCCAATGACCACTCGGCTCTTCTTCCCATCGAACAGTCCCTCCTCCCGCTGCCCTTACTTCCCCTCTTCTTAAAGTCCCTCCTTAGTTAAATGGTGCAATCCGCTCACCAACCGCATCCTCTCCACTGCTCAGTTTTAGTTCATACAAGATAAATGTGCTTTACATCCCACTGCCATGGGACAACATGGGATAAAACACCCAAACTGAAAGCGAGCTTTCATGGGAAACCTGGGGTCAGTAATCCAGCCCCCTCTCCGCAACTCTGTGCCCAGCTCCGCCCAGCTGCCCCGGACGCCCACACTGTTAGGCGGACTCTAGGGGCACTCAGCCAAATGCATCCTGAAATCCAGGAAATGGCCGTTCATCATCCACTTGGTCTCTCCTGTGTGGATGGCCGTGCGATTAACGATCTCTTCCAGGAATCTGCGCAGTGTCTTAGGGCTTGATGCCGCCAGGTGAGCCTGGGCTCCTTTCTGAGGCTTCTCCAGCTCCCAATTTTACAACTCACCTGGTGCTGTTCCTCAGAGATTTCTTTCTGTTGTTGAGTCTTCAGAGGGCCTGAAGGACTTGGCTGTATTGGAGGGAGACGTCTTGCAATAAGGAAGCCTATTAAGAGGCACTTGGGGTTGGAAACATTTTTTCGTAATCAATGAGCAATAAGGGGATCCTCTACTGCCCACCTCTCTGGGTGAGTTGTGGACGGTACAGATGGAGTCTGTGGTTAAATGTTTGTCTCTCACTAACCATCCCACGGACTCTTGATTCAGGGACCGGTGGTCCCCATCCTGCTTTTCTAGGAGTGCAGAGCAAGCAGCGGGCGGCATTTCTGCCAGTCTCTCTCTCTTCAGTATCGGTGAGGACATTGTCCTGTCTTTGGTGGTTTTCCTCCTTCGGATGCCTCAATTGCCTTGCCACAATTTCATCATCTCCAGGAAAATGACAAACTTTTCACTGTTGCTCCACAGAAAGTATCCTGACCCTTCACAGGTGGATAGCCCCATTCGTTTACCTCCGAGAGATTTCTTGGTCCTAAAAGAGATGACTGAAGGTTTTCCAGGTCTCGAACAAGTGGAGAACTGCCCCTCGGACAAACAGTGCTAAGATTTGTAGTTATCCTGTCTGAACCTGGGCTTGGTGACCGGACACCTGGACACACAGGGCCACGAGAAGCCTGCTTCTGGGCAAATTTTCATCAGTTCTGAGAATGCACAACCCGGGACAAAGGAGGAGAAGCTCCTGAAGAAAGTCCTCAGTCAGCTGCTGTGTCACTGAATGGTGGGTGACTCAGGGACACTCAGTGTGTCCTTCCCACCCCCTGAAATGCCCTCTCAGGGTACTTAACCAGCTGCCCTGCTATTCACCTGTGACCTTGGGGGATGAGACTCTCCTGCTCCCCACTATCTCCGGCTTCCCCTCCCCTTCACTGTGCAGCTTTCCTTGCATCTTTCCTCCAACAAAAGATATTGATTCACTTTGAGGGGATCAAGGGATTGAGGCCACAGAAAATAAATTTACTTCTTTTTCTTTCCCTTCTCCTGCTTCCTTAAATTCCTTTTAACTCTCTAGCCTCTCAGGGTATTTTTGTCCCATTTGATCTGGCTTTGTTTTAAATTTATTTTTCTATTTTTAAAAACAATAACCCAAATATGTAAGAGAATGGATTTCATCACTTAGCCTTTTCTTGTTAATTATATTTATTTAGCTTTTTGTGTTCTTCATTTGGAGTGTTTACAAGGGAAAAAACCTGCTCCCTGCTGAGCTACACACTGTTTCACGGGAAGAGGCCGCCCTTTTTGACAAGGCCGAACTCTGGACACCCATAAATAGTCCCATCCTTTCCATCTTTTCCATCCCCCCTCACTAATCTCCAACCTCTCCATCTACTGCCTGCAATCGTGTCTCTCCATCCTCAGACAATGCTCATGACACACTTCCCTCTGAATTTAATTTAATTTCTCATCCCTCCTCCTTTTAATGGTTAGATGCACCAACAAAGCCATGTCTTCCCATTGTTTCCATTTCCTCCCCCCTCTCTCTTCGGCTCCCACTGCAATGGTCTCTTGATCTTCCTTCTTCTTGGCCTCTGTCTGCAGCCTTTGACAGTGCCCATTGCTTCTTGTCCCCCATACTCTCACCTCTCTAGGTTTCCATGACAATCCTCCCTTCCAGATTTTTCCCTGCCTTCTTAGTCTCCTTAGCAGCATTTCATCGGGGTTACACTCCCTAAAACTAGCGATCCTCTAACACTCCCTCTTGAGTCTTCTCTTCTCCTTCTAGATTATTTTTCTTGATTATTTTCATCAACTGCATCCAGTGATCACCTCTCTGCTGATGATTCTCGACTCCTTTTAGACAACCAGAATCTCTTTGTTCACCTCCAGACTTCCTCTGCCATTCCCCTCTTAAATTGAAAGTCCCATGGACATCTTTAACACAGCATGTTCCAAATGCAATTAATTATCTTTCCTTCCAAACCTTTCCTCCTTCCCCCCTTCCTATTGCCCAGAGCTCGCTCTTCTTCCCAGACATTGGAGTTCACAACTTTGCTGTTACCCAACTCTCAGCCTCTCGCACACACTCCCACCCGACTCCTATCAATTCTAGATTTCCTTCCCTTGTCAAGATAACCACCCCCAGGGGCGCTCATCGCCTCACACCTGGACTAAGAGCTTTGGGGAAAGAGGGGGACCCTGACTCAGCCTTCCCCCCCGCGGGCCAGCCTCCACCCAGGCGCCAAAGGGGTCTTCCTAAATCACAGGTCTCCCCTTCCTGAGTTCCAGCAACTCCTTATTACCTCCAGGATCCCTTTGGCTTTTAAAATCCTCTCTAACCTGCCTCTTTCTACCTTTCGGTGGCATTGGATAAATGAATCAAAAGTATAAAGTCTTAGCTTTGGGGGGGTGAGGAGCTAGGGTCAAGGGTCAGAGCCTTCAGCTGCAGAAACTCATCTCTAAGCTAGACAAGCTAAGGCAGGAAGATAAATGTACGGGAAAGTGGCGGGGGCGGGGGAGACGGGGGGGGGGGGGATCACGCCGCCTTCTAAAGGGATTCTCCGATAATTGGCTGCACTTTCCTTCTGGGAATGTCACTTCCTGCCAAGGCTCTTTGCAGACCCCAAGAGGGCTTCAGGTTGGGGCTGGTTGGGCCCTTCCATCCTCCCTCCAAAAGGCACCAGGTGGTCCGGCCCACATGGAGCCTCCGGGTTCCATGGCCCTTAGCTGAGCGTCACTTCTGGTCTGGACTACGACTGGCCAAGAAGAGAACCATCTGCCCAGCTCGGCCTTCTGACTCACACGGGCCCCTCGCCTCTCGCCCCCGTGCACACAGACCCGGGACGGCTTCCCCTCCTTCCTCGTACCTGGCAGACCCTTCCCTTCGGGCTCAGCTCACATGGCCTTTCCCTGATGGGCAAGGCCTATCCCCCCTCACTTACTATTATGTTTATTTATTTAGCAGTGTTTGGGTTGAACCCTCCACTAGGGCAGAAGTTTGCTACCTCCCTTCCCCAGCCTTGCACCCAGTAGGTATTTAATTAATGTTTCCTGAGTGGATAACAATTTAGTACAAATCCAGGGTGGCCGGGGAGGGGGGAAGAATGGGGGGAAGGGAGGGGGTGGAGTGGAAAGAAGACAAATTCTGGCATCAGGGAGGGAGGAAAGGATTCGAAAAGTCTGTGTTCTTCCCAGCCCCATGGATCCTATAATGGGAAGAGAAGGCACGGTCCCACGTTCCGTGCCAGATTTTCTGTGGCCATATCTGTGACTGGTGTTTCGTAATCCTTCCAGGAGTCCCCCCCAATCCAACTGACTGTTCCCTTAGAGCCCCTCACTGTGAGCACTCCCCCCAGTTCCTGGCTGCAGGTGCCCTGGGATTGAGGGTGGGATAAGTCTCTGGGAACTGGACAGCCTGAGGTGGTGCTGAGGACGCCAGCACAGACAAGGAGGGGCGTGGCTGTCCCAGGAAAAGCCCCTTCTGTGCCCAGAGCCCGCGGGTCGTCTCTCTGGATGCCCTGGTAGCATCCTATTGCCAGCAAAGCCTTCACTGGATGTTGTTGCTATGGTGACCGGCTAAGCGTTGATGGCGGCTGCAAGTAGAACAGGGAGGGGGCTCAGGTTCCCCAGAAGAAGAAGGGGGTGGGTTGGAGGAGGAAGCAAGCGCTAAAGGTCTGCCGGCTGCAGGGGGAGGGGGCTCACTGTCTCGGACCCTTCGCGGAGCTGATGTGGCTTGGGTTTCAGCCTGGGAACCCAAGTGGAGAAGCAGCCGTGGTCTGGACCTGTGGCCACAAGGCAGAGTCAGGGCCGCAGGAACCACCTGCCTTCTGCCCCCAGCCCCCACTCTCCTTCCTCATCACGCAGCCTGCACCCTAGATCTAGTCACCCTAATGAATTCAACAGGGGAAAAGGAAGGTAAGGAGTAAGTGGGAGCTGCCTTTGAGCAGCGTTCTTCGTCCCCCTTCCCAGGTCTCTGGAGCTTTCTTTCTGGGGCCCCGAGGGTCACTTGCTGACCCATTCACTCAGCTGACGATAATGCCGAATCCCCAGACCGAGCCGGATCATGGCCGCGGGGGCTTGCAGGGAGCCCCAGGCTCCTTGGGGACTGAGAGAGCTTGAGAAGGGTGACGATCTTGCTGGGTTTGGGGACCATTTGCCTGCAGAAGGACTGGCCCACACCGGGAGAGCACTTGGATGACTTCGTCTGTAAAAGCTCCTCCTAAGGGCTCCCCCAAGGAGGCGGCCGGTCAGTCACCGAGGATCGGACTCCAGCCCCCGGCACTGGATTTATCGGCTGTCCCCACCTGGATGCTCCACAAGCATCCCTGCCTGTCCAGCCCAGGCTTGTCGGCCTTCTCCCTGACTCACCCTTTTGTTGTGACCCCCCGGGGATTTTCCGTGCAGACACTGGAGGGGCTGCCATGTCCTCCCCCAGCTCTTTTTGCAGATGAGAAACTGAGGAGAATAGGACTTGCCCAGGATCACAGAGCTGGGAGTGTCCAAGGCCGAATTTGACGAGTCTCCCGCCTCCAGGTCCGGGGCTCTGACCACTAGCCTCCCTGGCTGCTCTATTAGCCGCCTCGGCAGAGGGAGAGTCTCCCGCCCTGGCTCTCCTGTCCCTCAGCCCTTTCCTCTCCCCGGGGGACAAGGGGCAGCCTCTCCTTGGCCCCGCAGGTGCTTCCTGAGCGAGGTCCCTTGGACGGACCAGGATGGGGCCGAGGCTCCGCAGCCACGTGGCCACTGGGGGACGTCAGGGCTAAGAAATGGGCCCTTCCGACCACGGCCAGCCCTGGACAGGTCACTCGGCCGGTCACCTTTCCCGTCCAGCTGAGGGACACACGATCAGAGGTCCCGGGGGATCCGGGAGAGCTTGCAGGGGCTGACCTGAGTCAGGGGAAGGAGCAGAGGCAGAAGCGCCGTGGGGGAGGTTGAGGGGAAGTGCAGAAGCCCATGACCGGTGACTCCCATTTTCCAGGGAACTCTGGGGCCAGATCCTCTGCTGAAAGGAAAGGGGGGGGTGCATTGGAGGCTGTAGGGGAGGGGCCACGGTGGGCAGGTTGGAGAGTCCTCCGGAAAGGAGTGGAAGCAGCAGAGGGGCCCGAAGGGAAGAGGACTCCCAGCCGTGTCAAGGACCCCCCAGCCCTGCTCAGCGGGAGGTGTCGGGGCCGGAGGCCGCGGCTGAGGCCCTCCGAGGCTGGCTCCTGGCAGTCCTGAGCAACGGCAGGGCAAGGGGGAGAAGGACGTGGCTGACAGCTTCGTCTCTTAGGGCCCTTACAAACCGCTGGGGCTCCGGGCCATGTACATTCCCAGCTGAGCGGGGGCTGCAGAGCTCCTTTCCTGAGCAAGCCCCGGTGCCCCTCTGCGAGAGCTCGGAGTGACGTCCCAAACTCATTGCACGACTCCACGGTCCTCAAAAGCACGGGGCGGGGGCCAGGAAGCGCTTTTGTACCCCCGTCTCGTCCTCTCTGGCCCTCACAGGGCGGCCCACGTGCCCCGGTTCCGAGTGGCTGGCGGGCAGTCCCCCCCCCGGAGCTCTCGAGGGTTTAGTGGAATTGGGCCGCCCAGGAAAGCGTTCTGGGCCGTGGCTGGGACACCGGGAGGCGGCGGGTACTGTCAGACCCGGTTCCTGTAAATCCCAACGAGAATCCGGCCTTTTCCTGGAAGCTTTCCCTGTGTCTGGAGGGCAGCGCCCGCCTCCGTTCCTTATTTCCTATTTATCTAATAGTATCCCATTTGTCCATATTGTTTGCTTGCTCTCCTTCCCATGAGATCATAAGGTGCTTAATAAATGTGGATTAGTTGGTGAGTTGCCGGAAATCAATTAAACAAGCAGAGATAAAGCGGGGGGCGAGGGGGACGAGGGACAGGCAGGTAGCCGCTCGGGCCAAAGGTGTGGGGAAGCGTGGAGTACGGCGGGCCAGCTTGGCCAGAACAGGGAGCCGCAGAGACGGGGAGAGTGACTTTTACCCTGAAGATTTACCCTAAAGATTTCTGAGCAGGGAGTGACAGGTCTCACCTGTGATTTAGCAATGTCCTTTTTTTTTTTTTTAATTAAAGCTGTTTATTTTTGAAACACACGCATAATTTTCAGCCTTCACCTTCGCAAAGCCTTGTGCTCCAAACTGTTTTCCTTCCCTCTCTCCCACCCTTCCCCTAGATGGCAAATAAGCCAATGTTAAATATGTTCAATTCCTTTCTACATATTTCCACAATTATCGTGGAGCACAAGAAAAATCAGATCAAAAAGGGGGAAAATGAGAGAAAACAAAACGCAAGCGAACAACAGCAAAAAGCGCGAAAGCGCGATGTTGGGAGCCACACTCGGGTGCCAGAGGATTCTCTGGGTGCAGCGGCTCTCTCCGTCACAAGTCGGCTGGAAATGTCCTGCATCACCTCGTTGTTGAGGAGAGCCCCGTCCTTCAAAAGCATCCTCACACAGTGTCGTTGCTGAGGTGTATAAAGATCTCCCGGTTCTGCTCGTTTCCCTCAGCATCAGTTCCTGTCAGTCCCTCCAGGCCTCTCTGAAATCCTCCTGCTGGTCATTCCTTCCAGAACAATCATGTTCCATAATGTCCACGTACCGCACTTTACCAGCCCTTCTCCCACTGATGGGCAGCCACCCAGCTTCCAGTTTCTGGCCACTACACAAGGGCCGCCACAGACGTTCTTGCACGTGCGGGTCCCTTTCCCTCCTTTATCCCTCTCTGCAATACGGGCCCAGCAGAGCCGCGGCTGGACCAAAGGGGATGCCGAGTTGGCGGGCCCGTGGGCAGAGCTCCCACTTCTCTCCAGAGCGGGTGGATCCGTTGGGACTTAGAGCACTCAGGCAGCTGGGGCCAGGGAGGACCATGGGGAGGCTCTGTCCCAGAGGAGCGGGAGGAGTCGGCTCCCATGTGATGTGGCCGGCCTTCTTCTTCCCAGGTACATGTTTCCTAACGACAGCTCCCCCAAAGAGCAACCGCAATGACGCTGTTCCTGTAAAGACTCTGATTGCGCTTGGTTACCTGGAGAATATCCAGGGACCGGCCCCCAGAAGGAGGGGGGGCTTCCCGGGTGGACATCGGCGAGGAAAGCTAGAGATGGGGGGAGGGTTCGGGGCTCCCTCCAAGCACCGAAGGGCTGTTTGGGGGGGAGGGAACAGGCTGGCGGACCCAGAGGCCGGAGCCAAGAGCTGTGGGGCGGATGCGGCCGGGGACAGGAGCGTCTCCGCCCTGGGAGACGGAGCTCCCTCTCCTTGGAGGCCTCCAAG
The DNA here is from genome assembly GCF_016432865.1 of Antechinus flavipes. Lineage (NCBI taxonomy): Eukaryota > Metazoa > Chordata > Mammalia > Dasyuromorphia > Dasyuridae > Antechinus > Antechinus flavipes. The sequence continues at coordinate 927,708 of NC_067398.1, forward strand.
CAGTCGGTCCCCCAATGGAGGGGTGGGGGGAGGATCTTGTGCAGCTCCGAGCTGGACCCTGCGAACCCGCGCTGCCCTTTGCACGAGACTCAGAAGAGCGGCGGGGGCTGCGATCCCTCGGGCAGGTCCCTGAAGCCCAGAGAGAACCAGAGAGAACAACGGCTCCGACAGCTCAGGAAGGACTCTTCGCATCCCCGCCCCCCACCCCGTCCCTGCCCCCCTCGGCAGCGCTTTCAGACACTGGAGTCCGAGACCTGCCATCCTGTGGGAGCCCCACCCCCGACGCCGTGGGCTAAATGCTGAGAAGTGTGTCTGAGCGGGAGACCGAGGCTGCAGCTCTGGGTGGGGGGCAGCTGCCCGACCATGGCTGCTCCGAGGCTGCAGAGGGCCCGGCCCCCTCCGCCCAGGGCAGGACGGAGCAGCCGCAGGGAGGGGCTCCAGGTGTGCGGCCCCAGGTGTCCGGCCCCGCGCTGCCCACCTATGAGGGCCTCATCCCGTCCCACAGAACAGTCCACCTCTGGCTGACAAAATCCGCCCAAGGCCCGAGCCCTGCCTGGCTGTGCAGCCCTCCCCTGGTGGCGCCCTCGGAGTCGGGTGGTCCCCAGGGTCTCATTCTCCATGGCAGTCCCAGCCTTTCTCACGGTTCTTTAAGGAGAGAGCTCAGGGCCCCCTGGGTGCCCCAGAGCGGGTCCCAGTGTCCTTCCCTGGCTCCCCGAGCTCTCCTCCATCCCCTCCTCCTGCTTCAAACCTGGTCTCCTACATCCTTCCAGGTCCTGCATCCCCAGCTCTCCGCGGCCTGTTCTGCACTCACACAGCCTCACCAGCTACGGGCCACACACTCACACACACACACTCACACACTCAAACACACACACATACACACACTCACGCACACTCACAAACACACATACACACTCACGCACACTCACTCACACACACAAACATACTCACACTCACACACACACTCAAACACTCACACACTCACACACATAAACACACTCACGCACACTCACTCACACACTCAAACACACTCACACACTCACACACACACTCACACTCACACACTCACACACTCAAACACACACACATACACACACTCATGCACACTCACAAACACACATACACACTCACGCTCACACACACATACTCACACACACACACTCAAACACTCAAACACACTCACACACTCAAACACACACATAAACACACACACTCACTCACACACTCAAACACACTCACACACTCATGCACACTCACACATACTCACACACTCAAACACACACACATACACACACTCACTCACACAAACTCACACACTCAAACACACACACATACACACACTCACACAAACTTACACACACACACTCAAACACACACACACATACACACACGCACACTCACTCACAAAACAAACATACTCACTCACTCACATACACTCAAATATACTCACACACTCACACACACTCACACTCACACACACACAAACATACTCACACACTCACCCTCTCACACATACTCACACACTCAAACACACACACATACACACACTCACTCACACACTCAAACATACACACACTCACACTCACACACACTCAAACACACACTCACGCACACTCACACACACACACTCACGCACACTCACACACACACACTCACACTCACTCACACACTCAAACACACACATACACACACTCACGCACATTCACACACACTCAAACACACTCACACATACTCACACACATTCAAACACACTCACACTCACTCACACACATTCACACTCACACACACACACTCACGCTCTCACTCATACAGTAGCCTGTGAGCTCTTTTAGGGGAGAGGTCTTTTGCTTTTTTTTGTTCCCAGCCCCTAGAATAGTGCCGGGCACCCAGTAGGTGCCTAATAAATGCTTATTGATTATTGATATAATTGATTGATGTAACACAGAGCCATCTCCTAACAGATATGGGCAATCAAATGACACAATTTTCACAAGATAAGTAAAGTATTAATTAGCATTAAAATGCGATCTGGATCATCAGGAAATGCAGATGTAAACAGCTGGAACCTTTCAACTCCTCCTTGCAAACTGGCAGAGATGGAAATAGCCACCATGGGTTGTTGTGGGAAGGTGGGCACCTGTGCATGATGGGTAGAGTTGCGCAGTGAGCCGACCATCCCGGATTTCAGTTTAGAATCACGTGAGAAAGCTGACTAAACTGGCCAGACCCTTCCCTATAACCCACCCTCAGGGCACATGCACAACAAGGCCAAGATGGAAGCAGAGCGCCATGTCGGAGTACTTTCCCAGCCAAATATTCCCAGGTCTTTGGACGAGATCATTCGGGCTGTCCTCCCGGGTGCACTTAAGCTTGCCATTGGCCTTGAGCCACATCCCTGATTCCTGAGCACAGCGCTCCCTCGAGGTGTGGTCTGACCCGGCAGAAGATGGAGTGCATGATGAGCCCTTCATGCAGGGACTGCTGGAGCTCTGGCCGGGCTTGTCCTTGAGGAGCATGGCACAGCACAGAGGGCACCAGGCTTGGCACGAGGGAAACCCGGATTCAAGTCTTGCCACAGACAGTTAGCATCCGGGTGGCCCTGGCCATTCCACGCACTGGTGCCCCAATTCCCTCCTCTGTAAAATGGAGCTGATTCAGCGACCAGCACCCCATACACCCCGAGATCCACCTTTGATCCTAGGACTCCGCCTCCTTGTCTCGATGCTCACCACTCTTCTCTTAAATGACCCATTTTGGAATCTTGGTCGGAATCCGCTCCCTTTTGGTCCAACCCAACCGAGCCTGGTTTTGCCCGTCCTGTACGGGGCTAATTAGGTGTTGGAGTTTTTAAAGGAAAAGAAACCTTGACCTCAAGGAGCTTGCGCTGTAGTGGGGGAATATGCAGAATGAGCCAATGGTCCTGGGGTGATGGAGATGCTGAATGGTGCAGTTTGTCTGGGACAGGGGACTCGTACACGGTCTCTCCCTGCCTCTGGGGATTCACTTCCTTATTATCCATCCCACTTTCTAGGCCAAACAGCATTCTCCCTGGCATTAAGAGCAGAATTAAAAATAGGAATTGGGCACCTCTGACTCCTCTCTGTCATCTGTTATTATCCCATCAGCCGTGAGAAATTCATCCAGCTCTTGTTCAATTTTCTTTTCCACAGTCAAGCTTTCCTTTCTTAAGCAGCCCTTTGGCGGTCTGGTCTCCTCGTCCCCGGATTCAATCCCCTTGAGATTTCAGTCCTTTCACTTCTCCTTCGGGATTGTGAGGTTTTAGAATTCATCCATTCTTTAGATGTGCTTTGGTTAACATCTGAGTAGTTGGTGAGTCCCCCATCCATCGATCCGTTCACCCTGACAGCTTTCATCAAGGTCATTTACATCTTCAGAAAATCATTGCTGGGATTTTCGCTTCCCTTTGAGCTAACTTCAATAGAATTGTAGCCCGTGAAATTCCCCCCAACTCCCCGCAAGGTGACAGGATTGCTCCCCAAAGCTTAGGTATTTCTTCCACATGCCTAGATTTCTTCAGCTCTGCTATTATTCTGAGATCGCATTAGGGTCACTTTCCCTAAATATGCTTATAATTTCTACTTCAACAGCCAGCTGCCCTTTGCTGGTCAGAATTAAATTCAATCTAGAAATTGCTCCCACTGTTTCCTCCATCGTTTAAAGAACAGGTTCCTCTCCCGGGGTTCATGAACTCGGTTTTGTAATCTTTTCTTGATTGTATTACAATATAATAGTTTTCCTTTTTAATCCTACATATTTTTATGGACTTAAAAACACGATTCAGAGAAGTGATTATAGGCTTCGCCACACTGTTAAAGAGTATTCATGACAGAAAAAAAAGATTAAGGATTTTAATTTTAAAAGATGAAATTTAAGGAAAATCACAGATGTCATACTTGTTCTACTTTTAACAGAAAACTCTGGAAGATAGTTGAAGAACTAAAGCTTCTGATAACTAGTATATCATGCCTCTGTATTGTGTCTGTCAAGTTTTCTAAAGACCTAACTATTCTTCCCTCTGTCCAAGTGGTCTATAGTGTACTCTCGTGACAATGGTGTTTGCTCCTTGATCTTTATCCAAATACACTTTTATTTCTCCTCATGAACAATGCTACTTACTCCAACCCACTTCAGAATTACTGCTTTTGTTCTTTAAAAAAAAAGTTTTATCATTGTATTTGTCCATTACCATAATTTCTCTGTGTCCCAGAGAGCCATCCTATATAATAACAGTTACGAAAGATCAAAAAGGAAAAAAGAGGAAAGATCACTATAATTGATCAATATATTGAAAAAGTCTGAAAATGTGTGTGTGAACTTGTGGACTTTCCAACCCTGCAAAGGGGTGGTTCTCATATCCCTTTTTTCAATCCATGCTATCATTCTATAGTTTTACAACATTAATTTATTATCATTTTGGTAGTTCTGATTTACATTGTAGCAGTCATTGTACACATTGTTTTCTTAGCTGTTGTGGGCCAGAATGCTGAACTTGAAACAAAGGATTCTTACAAGGCACTAAGTCATTGGAATGGATAGAGACAATAGTTACCTAATTTAGCATGGTTCAGTAGGATTGATTTAATCCTGCAAGGAGATGTTATGGGCCAGAAACAAGGTACTAAGTGGAATTGAGGAGACAGTGGTTAAATCTAGTTTAGCATTGATTTAATCCGACAACACATAATGGTTTCCTAGTGATAGAATGATTGGTTTGTACTCAGGGTGGAGCTTATAAGGGAGAAGCTTCAAACAGGGAGATTCAGAGACAAACGGACAGAAGGCTGGAGGCTGGAAGCTGGAGGCTGGAGTCCAAGCCCTTGGACTCAGACAGATTCATCCCATCTCACACTGCCTTGGTGGCAGACTTTCCTCCTTTTCCACTGAAACCAAGATCCAGAAGGCCTCCAGAAAACTAGCCGAGCCCCAAGTGAAGGAGACAAGACTTTGAAAGAGATAATAAAGGATCTGGACTTTAACCCCTGGCTATTCGTGTGGTGATTACTGAACAGAAACCGAGGCTGCCTCTAGAGACCCCAAGAAAACCCAAGAGAACATTACATTTTAGAGAGAACATTACACTTAGCTTTGATTACTCTACTTTGCATGAATTACATGAATGTAATGCAGAGCTTCTCAGACTTTTCTGCATTCATCACAACCCACTTTTCTTACAGCACAGATTCCATTACACTTGGGGAGCACCATCGTGTGGCTATTTCCTAGTCAATGGGCATTGTTGCCATTTTTTTTGACTATCACAAAAAGTGCTATGAATATTTTTATATATTTAGGCACTTTTTTCTTATCAGTTGCTTCCTATTGGTATAAAAGCCCAGTAACAGAATCTCTGTATTTAATAGTATGGATTTTTAGTTACTTTATTTGCATAATTCTCAATTCCCTTTCAAAACAGTCATGTGAATTCACAGCTCCACCAACAATGTAGTAGTGTGTCTATCTTCCCACAACTTCTCCAACATTAACTTTTCAATCTTTGTCACCTTTACCAATTTTGCAGGATGGGAGGTAAGATTTTAAGGGTTTATTTCACAGCCTGAAATTTTGTTGAAGCTATTAACTGTTTTATTCAGCTAGGTCAGACCTGAGGGCAGGAGGACTCATCATCATGAGTTCAAATCCAGTCTCAGACACTAGCTATTTGACTCTGGACAAGTCATTTAATTCAGTTTGCCTCCGTTTTCTCATCTGTAAAATAAGCTGCAGAAGGAAATGGCAAACCATTCCAGTGTCTTTGCCAAGAAAATCCTAAATAAGATCACGTAGAGTCAGATACAAATGAAATGATACAACCACATTGTCTCAGTATCGTTGCTAATTCTTTAAATTTTTCTAAGGCAACTATCATATTGCCAGCAAATAGGCATTGTCTTTTGTCCTCATGACCTATCTTTGGACTTTTAATTTCTTTCTTTTGTCTCATTATATTGCTAGGGTTCCAGAACCATATGAAATAATAATGGAGAAAGTAAGCATCTTTGCTTTTCTTCTGAATTTATTAGAAAAAGTTCTAATGTATCTCTATTGCAGATGACACTTGATTTTAATTATATATATATATGTATATATATAATATGCATATGTTTTAAGGATCTCTTTGAAATCCCTCTATATCTACACTTGTAGGGATGTTAGTATAAATGACCATTGTACTTTGTCAAAGGTTTTTCCCACATCTATTGAGATAGTCATGGGATTTTTTTTTATGTTTTTGCTTTTGATATGATTATATTGATTGTTTTCCAATGCTTCTGTCCTTGGTATACATCTGACTTAGTTAGGATGAATGATTTCTTGGAGGAATCATTAGTCTGTGTGATAGTTTTATTTAAAAGTTTTGAACCTATATTCATTAATAATATTGGTCTATGGTGCTTCCATTTCCCCCTTTCCTGGTTTTGGTATTAGGTCTATATTTGTCCCATAAAACAAATCTTGTAGGATTCTTTCTTTCCCAATTTTTGAGAATAATTTGTATAATACAGTCACGAAATGTTCTTTGAAAGTTTGAAACTATTCTGTGCTTCTATCAGGACCAGGAATTTTAATTGGTGACAGTCATGGTAGTGGTGATAATTCCTTTACAGCTAGTCAAATTTCCTTTTATTGGACTGGATTGCTTATTATTTCTTTGTCTTCTATTGGGTTGAGTATTGTATATTTTTAAAGGTGTTTCATTTCTTTTGTGTTCTCAGTTTTGTTAGCATATAACTGTGCATAATAGATTTTTTTCCTATGTGGGAGCCTATGTCCCAAATAATTATAATCATTAATTAATTAACTGATTAATAATTAAATTTCATTTTTTCCAATTAAAGTTTTTAGCATTCTTTTTTTTTAATTTGCATAGTAGATTCTAATCATTCTTTTTCATTTCTTTTGGTTTTGTTGTATTTCACTTTTTAAATCTGTCATAGTGTTGATTTTATTTTTTTAGTCTTTTTTAAATCAGACTGGCTAAAGACTTATAGATTGTTGTTGTTTTTGTTGTATGTCCTTTGTTCTCAAAGAGAATGATGACATCAGGGAGGTGATACCATGGCATTCAAGTGAATTGGATTTGAGGGGGTGGGAGGAACTATGAGAGATCACCAGCCTCACTTTCTCCTCCAGAAACATCTGAGTCCAGCAATTATATTTGTCTTTTTAAAGAATCGGCCTTTAGAGTAATTGATTTTTGCCACAACTTTTCAATTCCAATTGATCTTTTTCTCTTTTAATCTTTAATATTTTCTTTTTTTGAGCTCACTTTAGTTTGAGTATTTGTTGGCTTTAGAAGTTGCTAATGTATCAGTTCGTTATTCCTCTCTTTCTATTTCATTAATGCATAATGATTTTTTCCCTCTGACGACTACTTTAGCTACACCACAGATTTTAGTCTGTTGTTTCTTCATGATCATTTTCTTTCATTTCATTCTTCATAATGTCTCTAGTTGTTCTTTGACAACTGTGTCCATTTGGGTCTGTACTCCCTTAAACAGATTACCATATCGATAGTATTATGACCTATAAATGATGTGCTTACTATTTTTGCCTGTTTATAGTTGTTTTTATTATCTTTATGCCCTCATACATAGTCTATTTTTGTAAAAGTTTCATGTGCTAAATGACTAATATGGAAATGTTTGACATAATTGCACATGGATGACCTACATCTGATTACTTAGCATCTGGCGTGAGGAGAGAGAGAATTTGGAACCTAAAACTTTAAATTTAAAATTTGGAAAAAAAAATAAAGTTTTGAGTTCCAAATTCTCTTTCTCCTTCTCCTTCTCCTTCCCCTGCAAGATGGCAAGCAATCAGATACAGGTTATGCACAATCATGTAAAACATTTTCACATTCATCACTTTGTACAAGATGACTTGAATAAAAGAAAAAAGTGAGAAAAAGTGAAAAGTGCAACCTTCAGTCTACACTCAGCTAACATCAGTTCTTTCTCTGGGGGCAGGCAGTACTCTTCAACACGAGTCCTTTGGGATTGTCTCGGATCATTAGATTGCTGAGAAGAGCTAAGTCATTCCCAGTTCTTCACTGTACAAAATGCTGTCACTGTGCACGCCGTTCTCCTGGTTCTGTTCCTCCACTAGGGTTCGGAACTCAAAACTTGAAATAAAAGTTCCATGTACTCTGAGAATCCCCTCCCTCCCCCAGGATGAGGCTCTCTAGTCTCAATGTGAGCTCACAGAGGGAGATGGCGGCCAAAGAAGCTAACGATCTTGGGTCCTGTGAGGGGACGGAATCCCAGATGCAGACTGCACTGGGCCCCAGTCAGGCTGAAGCAATTGGGGTTCAGTGACTTGCCAGGGTCACACAGCCAGGACGGTCAAGTAATAAAATGGATTTTTAAAAACGAAAGAAAACAGAGCGCGGGTCCCCCAAACACGACCACGAGCCCGGAATCGCACACAGAGAGATGGCCACATACACTCAAAGCAAACCAGCCACTGCTTTTACAAGTCAATGTCTCATTATTTCAGAAGGAACTAAGCTGTGACTAGCCAGAGTGATGTAATGTGGGAAACGTCATCCCGCGTCGGGAGCCTTCATGAGAGAGCATTGGGAGTGGGGGCCGTCCCTCTGTGGCACCATCCGCTCCTTCCAGGGGGCTGCCCATGGCTCCTGCCCAGGGTGTTAGCTCCCGCAGCCCACGAATCGCCTGCCCTCTTCCCGCGGCCCGAGAGGAATGCCGCAGTCCCGCACCCACCATGTGCAATCTGCTTCTCATCTAGATGGGATTGCACCGTTAAGCAATAATCAAATAAGCCACCTAAAAAAAAAATCCACATCATCGACTCACGCTTGGCCCTTTCCTCACTGGCCGCCCCTCATGCTTGGCCCTTTCCTTGGGCCCCATGGGCCGCCCCTCACGCTTGGCCCTTTCCTTGGGCCCCACTGGCTGCCCTTCACGCTTGGCCCTCTCCTCACTGGCCGCCCCTCACGCTCGGCCCTTTCCTCACTGACCGCTCCTCACGCTCGGCCCTTTCCTCACTGACCGCTCCTCACGCTCGGCCCTTTCCTCACTGGCCGCCCCTCACGCTTGGCCCTTTCCTTGGGCCCCACTGGCTGCCCTTCACGCTTGGCCCTCTCCTCACTGGCCGCCCCTCACGCTCGGCCCTTTCCTCACTGACCGCTCCTCACGCTCGGCCCTTTCCTCACTGGCCGCCCCTCACGCTTGGCCCTTTCCTTGGGCCCCGCCAGCTCCCCTTCACGCTTGGCCCTTTCCTTGGGCCCCGCCAGCTCCCCTTCACGCTTGGCCCTTTCCTTGGGCCCCGCCAGCTCCCCTTCACGCTTGGCCCTTTCCTCACTGGCCGCCCCTCATGCTTGGCCCTTTCCTTGGGCCTGCTGGCTGGCCATCCCTTACTCTTGGCCCTTTCCCCAGGCCAGCCTTGGGGCTCTCGATGCTTCAATCCCTTGGTGCCCAGTGGTTGCCACAGTGAAGGGAAGGAAGCTTTGACCAGACAGGAGCCAGATTGTGACGGGTCAGTAGGACAAGAAGCAGGCTGGGGATGGGGGGGAGAGAGGCGAGATGAGTCCGAGGGCTGACTGGGCAACAGGGAGGACTGTGTCCCCTCCGGGGGGGCACACTTTGAAAGGAAGAAGGGCAGCTTTGGGACAGACCGACCAAGTGGGAGATGCCTGAGGGACGTCCCCTTAGGAGTGGGCAGCAGGCAAATGGTGATGAGTCTGGGGAAGGCTGGCGGCTGGGAAAGGGGTGTGTGGGGGTCTTTGGAGGAGCTGATAGTTAAACCAATGGGGGTGATGAGGGTACCAAGGAGGTACAGAGAGAGAAGAAAGAAGAAGAGAATCTGGACACAATTATGGGGGCCCCAACCCTCTGAGCCCCTGCACGAGGGCCATCAGGGCTGCCGCCTTGGGTCATTTGTCACGGACACCTCCCGGCCGCCTCTCCTGCAGCCCTCCGTGATTGTGAGCCGGCCTCCCCTTCCCCACAGTTCAGGGTCTGTCACCGCGGCAGAGCCGCCCCAGGTCCGCCCATCTCTGGCAGGGCCGTCGCCGGGTCCTGCTGCGAGTTTGAAGGGCAGAATTTGTTTCTAGCCAATTCTCAGAACAGAGAAGCGGGGAGCAGTTGAGGACACTGGCAGAGGAAGGCCGGGATGCTGGGAACGTCTGACTCCGGGCTAATTCTGAATAATGAGGGGGAAATTGCTAGTGTCAGTAAATACAAGGAGCCTGGAAATGCTTGATGGCTGGGAGGTCACTGGCGGGAGCCCTGGGAACCAGGGGTCAGGGCCGGACGGGCATTGGCAGTGGCTCGGGGGACGGAAAATCCGCCTGTTCTGTTAAAGCGAGGCTTTCCCAGGAGGCCGGGGAAGTATTTCCTGCCCCCGGAGCCGGCTGGAGCTTCCTGGGAAAGCCGGGCTGTCTTGTCCATGTCCTGGCCATCAGGCCGGCTCCGGCCATCAGCACGCTCAGGGGGCGCCCGTTTCCTGAAATAATGGCTCATCCTCTGCCTGCGGGGGGACGCCTCTGGGGAGGACTCCTGAGCCAGTCACTATGGCCACCCCTGTGGGGACCCAGGGGCATGGCCTGGTAGGGGGCTGGTGAAAGGTGGCCCTCGTAGTTTGGGGGGCACTGGGCATGGGCCACACTCTAAGGGGTGAGCTTTCTCTGGAAAGTTGGGGCGCTCCTGCGCTGGATCCCGGAGCAGGAATTGCCGTTTGTGTGCCGGGCGCTGGGCTAGGCCCACCACTGGTCTGTTGCTGTGCAGCCCAGTCCCCAAAAGGGCCCCCAGACTCCCTAGGGCCCTGGAGCTCCCCTCTGCTCCCCAGAGCCGACCTGGGAGCAGCCTCAGGGCCCCTGCCTTCCTTCTCCAGGTACCTGGTAATAAATGACCAGAAGGAAAGATGATGGGTGCGAACCTCTGCCAAGAGCCGGCGCCCCGGGGTGGGAGATGGAAACAGGAAAACCTGGCTCGCTGCAACCCCCCCAAGATGCTGCAGACCCCAGCCCACCACCCCTCCCCCCGGAGCAATGAGCCCTCGCCAGTTCTGCTGGACCAGGATCCCCAGACCTCTGTCACTGGGCCGGGATCCCAGTGAGGGGCCTTTCCCTAAGGGAGTCCCAGGGGCAGAGACGTCCCCAGCCAGCAGAAGGGGCTCCTCCCGGCGTCGGGTCAGAGGAGATTCTGAAGCTGGGGACATCTCTAGGGCAGGGCCCAGCAGGCGGTGACCGGAGGCAAACAGGCCATCTCACTGGCACTGGCCAAGGCCCTGACCTTCCAGGAAAGGAGAGGGCCAGGCCAGTGGCCCTCGGGACAAAGCCGGGCCAGGGGCCGAGAAGCTCTGCCCTGGGGCAGGGCTGGAAACGGGCGACATCCTCCTGGGCACTAGACCCTGAGGTTACACTCCAAGTGGCTCCATCCCTCGTTGGGATACCCCATTGTCCGCGGCAACCTCTGCCATGACAGGAGGGTAGGAGGCAGCCTGCCCCCCCTAGACAAGGAGCAGAAATCCCCCAGGGCAGGGCGAGAGGAGGAGGCTGGAGACACGGGCCAGGCCGTCCATGGCCCAGGACCCCCCCCCACCCGACAAGCACTGCCTTTAGTCTGTCTCTGAATCCCCAGCATGGAACATGGTACCTGGCCCGAGAGCCCTGGCCCGAGGGCCCTGTCCCCAGCGGCCTGGCGCAAGCTCCCTGTCCCCTGTATCCTGCCTGAGGGCCCTGCCCCCAGAGGCCTGTCCCCTGCGCCCTGGCTTGGCCGGAGGGCCTGGGCGTGGTTGGACTGCCCGGTTCCTCATAAGTCAAAGAACGGCGCAGACTCTGGCCGTGTGGATGGATAAAGGTGTTGATTCAGTAAAGGTCAATAAAGGTGACTCTGAGGGACCAATGGCGCCGGCCTTGTGCCTCGAGGTTCACCAGGGCTTGACAGTGAGGTCTTCACTGGCTCCTTCGGCGGGAGGTAGGAGTTGTCCAAGGCCACGCGGCCGGTTGGCATCTGAGGGAGGACTGGAACTCAGGACTTCCTCACTGTAGTAAGTGTGCCACTGGGCCCCCTTGGTGATGGCGGACTCCAGGCTGGGCAGGACCGCAAGGGGCTCCATGGTGCCCCTGGGAAACCCAGCATTAAGCCTACATTCTGTGGCACGTTCCAGGTTGCCCTGGATCAACACGTTCCCTCGCCCCGGAGGGCGACTTTCCAGGGATACCCATCCCGAGCACAAGGTTGACACGCCCCCACCGGCCCAAAGAAGTTGGGGAGAGGAGGGGGTCAGATTGACCGCCGGACTGCAGGGCCAGGGACCCATGTGCTGACCTGTCCTGTGCCATGGCTCAGGTACCAGCGCCACACCGGCAGCCAGAAGCTCTGCCATCTGAACTGTCTCAGGGGATTCTGAAGCCTGCCTGGCAGGGGAAGGGAGCGGCCACCCCTCGGTTGCATTTTGGACATGGGATTTTGGGTTTTCTCTCACCCTGTCTTCTCATTCTATCTCCATATCTACAATGAGCTCTCAAATGTCCAACTTTTCCACACTGAAAGCATCTATGAGTTTCTCTAGAATTCCTTTGCCAAGAAGGACCTTGTCTTTCCATGTTCATCATAGTTTGGGCATAATAAGCATTTGTGCCCACTGTCGCACAGCATCTTATGATCTCCTCTAAAGGAGCATCTTTGTCTAGCCCCCATATAATTCTTTTGCAAACCTCATTGGCATTTTCCTTAGCCAAATGTCTAGTCATTATTTCTGTTACTGAATTGTCTCCAATGGTTCTTGTTACAGCTGTTTGCAAATGTGAATTTGTACAAAATCTGCAAAAGGTTCACTGGGACCTTGCTCTATTTTTGTAAAAGCTTTACTTCCATCTTGCTGTCCAGGGAAAGAATTCCAAGCTTTTATTGCAGCCTTAGAAACTTGCTCATACACTGTTATGGGATAATAAATCTGTTCTGAATTCTCTCTATACTGACCTTGACCAGCTAGTTGGTCAAAAGCGATTTGTCCAATAGCTCCTGTTTGCCTATTGCGTTGGGCTTGAATCCTACATAATTTATGAAACTCCAAAAGCCACAATAAATTTTGTCCCGGTTCTAGACATGTCTTAGCTATGGATTTTCAGTCATTCGGGGTTAAGATTTCATAAGACAAATTATCTAGTAACATCTTCACATAAGATGATGTAGCCCCATAACGAGTGCAACCCTTTTTCAAACCTTTAATTTTTTCCAAATTAAAAGGAGTGACCTGAAGAATCAAGTTTTTCAATTACAGGATATGCATTTATAAAATCATATATATCTTCTCCTTCATTTTTTGCTTTAATTAATGCCTCTTCTAATCTTGTCGTATTCTGCTTTACAGGAGAAGCTGACTGTGTTTCTACCTCTCTTCCTCCCCCTTCTTTCTCCACCCATGAAGGGTTAATTGAAGGGGGAGGGTCATGAGGTGTGAAATGATCTAATTCCCCCTGCTGTCTAGTATCACACTCAGAATTGTAATTAACTCCATTCTCATCTGATTCGTCTTCCTTTTCACCTAGTAAAGTTGACACTTCTCCCTCCTACACTTTCTTTTTCTTCATTCTAACACTTAAATAACTTCTTATAGCCAATTGTATTAAATTGTAGGTATTAATTATGTCTTTGGAAATTGAGTTAAGTCCATTTTTATTATAGAACTTACAAAGATCCTCTCCTACTAATTCCCATCCATCTAGATCCAGTTTTTTTTTCCAGAGAGAAACAAGGACATATGTGCTTTACAGTTTTTAAAAGTTCAGTGATCTGCTCCAAAATTATTTTTTTTCCAAAATTATAATCAAACCTTGGCTTTCCATAACTTTGACAATGCTCTCTAAACATTTTCCTTGAACAGAAACAGGCTGTTTTCTAAATATCTGTCCCATCTTAGCTGAAATTCTACTTTAACTCTTTTAACAACATTTCTTTGTTTTTTTTTTCTTTTTCCTTTTTTCTTTTTATTTTTATTTAATAATTACTTTATATTGACACTCGTTTCTGTTCCAATTTTTTTTCCCTCCCTCCCTCCCTCCACCCCCTCCCCTAGATGGCAAGCAGTCCTTTATATGTTGGATATGAACAACATTTCTTTGTTGTACTCACCCTAATTTCTGGGTTGAAGAGTCTTTTCCACTGGAGTCAGGATCAGAGGCTTTTCCACTGGATCAGGATCAGAGCTTTTCCACTGAAATCCACTGAGGGGTCTGTCAGTCCCTGTTCAGGGGCCAAAATGTTGGAGTTCTTGTTCTTCTTTAAAATATAATACATAGATGGTTCTCTCTGGGTGAGAGCAGGTTTCTCGGGGAGGTTTTCTGGAGGCAGCCTTAGTTTCACTCAAAGGTAACAATCACTCAAATGCAGCCAGCTGGTAAAAATGCAAACGTTTATTTTCTCCTTCCAAAATAGCCCGGTTAGTTGAGACCTATCTCTCTGCTTGGTTCTAAGAGCTCTTGCAGATTGTCCTTTGCTTCTGTCTCCACTTTCTCCAGCCTCCAGCCAGCCAAGTGGAAAATGGAATGAATCTCTCTTGCCTCAGAGGGAGGGCTTGTAGCTCTCAATCTCCCAGAGTGTTCGGTGTCTGTCCCAGCGTGCTCCTCTCCAATCTAATTCAGCTGAACTCTCTTAACTGGGCCTCTGCTTTCTTCTTATATATTAGAGTGGGATTATGGGTTTTCTCCCATAGTGCTCTCTGGCCCTAAGAGCTTCAAGGGATGTGTGAATTCGGATATCTCATACTAAACCCTGAAATCTCCCAAACGTGTCAACTCCAATGAGTAAAGGTGTGAACACAAGCATTGTATCAATTAGTTCTACTTAGTACCTTGTTTCAGGTTCTGGCCCAAAACATCTTTTAAGATCAGATCAATGATACTGAATGATGCTAAATTAGATAATTATTTGTCTCTATCAACTCTAATGACTTAATAGTTTGTAAAGATTCCAACTGCCACCGAGGGCTTCCTCCAGCCGAGCTGCCCGGCCTGGCAACCCCAGTGCGGAGGGCACAGCCCGCCGGGCCGCCTGGTGTGGGAGCCGCTGGGAGCCTGCAAAGACTTATGGAGAACTCGCATAAGATGAGGGCTTACACAGGGGTCCCAAGGATGGACCCCAGGACCTCTCTAGGTCTGGGCTGGCATCACCCATGAATCAGTTGTGGGACATGGAAACGCCGGCCCAGGACTGCCTGACTCAGTGCCCACCTCAGGGAGGGCATATGTAACACAGGGAGACACCGGCCCAGGACTGCCTGACTCAGTGCCCACCTTAGGGAGGGCGTGGGATCCAGGAGTGAAGCAGAATCGCAGCATCAGCCTGAGATGCACAAATTTTGAGCCAACTCCAGTTGGATTTTACAGGACCTTGGATCTTGACCCTGGCATGGTTTCATTTGGTTCAGAACACCAGCTATGGCCAATTCATTCTCTGTTGTATCGGCCCAATGAGTCCCTCCCACCCCCCCTTCCCTTTCCCCTCCCCCACGCTCCCTCCCATCTTCTCTTGGTTTGCAGCTGGAGGTGACTGCCTGTCCCCCTCCCCATTGCCCCAAAGCTGGCGCCTTCCCCTGTCTCTGATGCACACGGCAGTAGGAAGCTGTCTGCCCCTTAGACTGGACACTGCTCCCCTAAAGGCAGGGACTGATTTGTGCCTTTGCTGTACCCCAGAGCTCAGCACAAAGCATTGAGGTACAGTTGGCAGAGGGGAGGACCGCTGCTCCCCTCCTCCATCCTGTTACTCAGCTCCCAAGGCTCCTCTCTAGGTCTCATGGTCTCTGGCTTTGCTGCGCAGCGGCCCCGTGTCCGTGTCCGGACAGCTCCGAGGAGCTGGCGCCCTGTGAGGATCCTGACAGCATCTCGGGCTCCCAGGGATCCTGAAGGGTCTGGAACTGGGGGCAGCGCTGAATTCCATGGAGCCCTGACGCTCTGCGTCCTTAACAGGTGCTGAGCCCCAGAACACCCCCTGGAGCAGAGAGGATCCTCCCCGGGGCCAGCAGCCACCCTCGGTGCGCAAGGATGCAGCCCCCGTGTACAGCCCTCCCGTGACAAGGACAGCCCCCGCAGGACAAGGACAGCTCCCCCAGGACAAGAACAGCCCCCCCCCCCGGACGAGGACAGCCCTCCCCCCCCCGCGATGAGGACAGCCCCCCGGGGACGTGGATAGCGCCCCCCGACGAGGACAGCCCCCCGGGGCGAGAAGCCCACTCCCTCCACTTGGGTGAGTACCAGACTCCGGGCTCCCCCCAGACTCCGGGCTCCCCCCAGGCTCCCACACCCTGTGCCGAGAGCTCCCAGCTCGAGCTCATTCTCTGGCTCAGCTGCTCCGAAGCTCCTCCCCTCCTATCTTAATTGTAGGTGACAGCCCCAGGGCCTTCCTTTCCCCAGGGGACGCTAGGTGGCCATTCTCCGGGGCCAACAGGGTGAGTGGGATCAGAGAGCCCCGGCTCCCGGCTCCTCCCTCCCCAGCTCCCCCCTCCCCGGCTCCCGGCTCCTCCCTCCCCAGCTCCCCCGCTCCGTGGCTCCCGGCTCCCCGCTCCCCAGCGCAGACGAGAACCCCGGGAAGCCTACCTCGGGTGGCGGAGGAACACTGAGCGCCGGGTCAGGGCGTCTCCAAGCCAGGGGGACCCAGGAGAGCTCGGTGACGGCAGCCGGGGCCTGGGCGGGCTGGAGCCTTGCGGTCAGTGCCCCAAGGGCGCCATCGGGAACCGGACTCAATTCCGTCCTGTCCCACAGCATCTATTAAGTACCAAGTGTATGCTGGGAGACACGGAAAGATGGCGCTGTCCCGAGCGCCCCAGAGCACTAAGGACACGCGCACGGACCCGCCGGGGGCATCCCTGCCGCCTTGGAGGTTCCGGACCGGAGCGGGCGCTCCCCCGCGGCCCAAATCTGGCCTGGGGTCCCCGGGGCAGCGTGTCGGGCGGAGCTCGCGGCACCTGCGCCAGAGCACCTGCTCTCTAGAGGGAGGGGGCGGGCAGGGAGGGGCGAAAGCTGGGCCGCGAGTAACCCTGGGAAGCCAGCTTTGCTCGGGTTTGGAAAATGAAAAGGCTGGAAGCATAAAGGAACAGCAGGGGAGGGGGGGCTGCTCCCTTTAATTTAAGCACCTACTGTGCACGTGGGACCGAGCGCTGGGCAGGGGCCGGGACCGCAGACTGGGAGATTCGGTCTTCCCCCCCCCCCCAATTTGAGAACTGAGAAGACCAAGTGTACAGCATGCTCTAATCAGGGGGGCATCCAGGAGGGCTTCCTGCAAGAGGCGGCCTCCAGGGATGGGAAATCGAGAGTGCCCTGGGGGGGGGGAGGCCCGAACCAAAGAGATGGGGGATGGACTTGAAGGGGAGAGTTAGGGATGAGACCCCAAGGGGTCAGAGGAGCAGGCAGCCCTGAATGCCCACCAAGGAAGCTGTGCTTTAACCCCCAACCTAGAACACAGGCCGACCCTCGAGGTCCTCCCAACTCTGACCCCAGCCCACCTTTCTTATTGCTCTGACTCCCCCTCATACCTTCCAGGCTTCAACAAGTCGAATTGCAGGTTGTACCCTCCCCATAGGGCACCTCTTCTCCCCTAGAAGTCATCCCCTCTCCACTCCCCCCCAGAGTCTCTCCTTCTTCCATGGGTCTCTCTCTGTCTCTGTCTCTGTCTATCTCTATCTGTCTCTGACTGTCTCTGTCTCTGTCTGTCTGTCTCTCTCTCACACACACACACACACACACACACACACACACACACGAGTCTCCCCCTCCCCATAAGTCTCCCTCCCCTCCCCCCGTGATCACTAACAAGGAGGGGGCCAGTGGTCCATGGGAGGGCAGCGGGGTTGCTGCCCCAGCTTCACCTTCGGGAAGGAGGAAGCTGACTGAGGGGGGGTCGGTGGTGCTAACTGAGGGGGGGAAGTTCCGGCTGCCAGGGTCGGGTGTCCCAGCCAAGGCGGATTTTCCTTTTCCTTGTGAATACCAAGAAAGGCTGGCTGGAGCCGAGGGGTGTTCACCTGGCCAGGCCTGCCCTCCCTCCCACCCCGGTGTGCTGCCCTGGCTCCCCCCCACACCCTGCTCCCGCGGGCCCCAGAAGCCCTTGGGGGGCCACACTCACTTCCCTTTTCCCCGGATCCCGAGCCTTGGGGACAGAACGTTTGGTCTATTTTTGTCTCCAGGCCTGGGAGGAAAGAGTGAATGCTCAGGGACGGAGAGGAAAGGGGAACCGCTTACAGAAACCTCAAACGGAGGGGGGGGGGCTGCCTCCCCAAGTCAGGCCTCAGAATCAGCGCCCCCGGAGGGGGGGCGTTCTCCCCGGGAAGCCTCCCAGACCCACAGATCCCCCTCTGCTGAGCGGGTGGGGTCCTCCGCCCCCAGGCCTGAGAGCTACACGGGACAGAGGCTGCCTCTCATCTCCATGTTGGCTCCGTGCATGGAGATCCCGAACATGAGCCCCAGGAGGCATACTGGGATCCCTGGATCTCTGCTCTCCCCTCGGCTGGGGGCCCCCGAGGCTGCGGCCTAGCAAGTGCCTAATCTGCTCCTTCTCTGCATTTGCTCCAGGACTCCTGGCTCTTCCTGGAGGGCCTGATCTCCCCCCATCCCTAAGTCTCACACACATCCCCCTCTGGCTGTCCTCCAGCAGGTGCTCTTCCTATCACCGCCATCCCCCCCCATGTGACTCCTACACGCGAACAAGACTCCTGGTGCTGGACAGGGGACAGTGGACCCCCGGGGCCTTCTTCCCAGAAACTGGCCCCAGCCCAAAGCAGCCCAAGGGCAGCCTTCTTTGGTGGCCACATCATGGAGCTTCAGCAGAGCTTGCCCTCCCCTACAACCCCCTGATCTTCTTCACATAGCCATTGTGGGGGATACACTCACCCAGGAACATGCAAAGACCTTCCTGTGATTGTAAGAACCTTCTGACTCGACAGCTTTAGGGGAGATGAGGGGGGATGGTCGCCGAGGTTCTCCTCCACGGTCACCCTGTTGTAAGAGGGACAGGGCTTTCATCTGCGCGTTCTCCTAGGCTGTGAACTTCGAAGTCCAAGAGAACCCTTGTGTCTGAGCCACAGAAGCAGCCCCAGTGGGGTGGAAATCTGGGGATCCGGGGCAAATCTGGGGCTCTGGGCCAAAGGGGACTTTGTCAGGTTTGGCCTGGAAGCCCTCCCCGGGGCTTCTCTGGAGGCCCCCTGCCTCTTCGCCTGGAAGCTGGCTCCTCAAAGTACACTCAAATTGCTGAAAAGTGATTAAAATGCACGGATGACTGGATGCAAAGCAGTACTGGGGGATGGGGTGCTTTAAAAACCACTTAGGGGGGCTCAGCAGTTGGAAAACAAGAGCGCACCTAATTGGGGGCCGTTTGAAGAGCAGGCAAATGGCTATTTTGTCCTGAGAGTGTTGCCATGGGGATGTCACAACCTGGCAAAGACAGTGAGCTGGTGCCATGTCTATGTCCCAGTGTTTGGATCTGGAGCAGGGATGATCCTGGAACCCATGTGGACTCCTCGGAACCGGCCTCGCCTCCCAGAAGGCTCTGCTCTAGGCTGCGGGTCTCCTGAGCCCTGACTTGCTAATACATATGACCAGGGGTCAGTCAGACATTCTGTTCCCATGGAGATCCATGTATCCCCTCCTGTAGACAAGTGCTTGTTTAACCTCCAAAATAGAGGAGGAAATGGTGAGAATCAAGGAGAGGGAGGGACAAAACAGTCAGAGGTCTACTCTGACCTAGGCTGGTCGACAGAGGCTAAAAGCTAGGGATTCCTGGCTAATGCACATGTTCTTCTGTGTTGGCTGTTTCCCTTTCCTTGGTATTCCCGAGCATTGAGCTAGCGTGCCAGGAATCTGGTCCTTCTCTGGGAGTGGGATCTAGCAGCAGGAGTGGGGAAGAGTGGAAGCATTTCAGGCATGGGGAGGCAAACTAAGCAAAGGGATAGAGATGGCAAATGGAGCTCTGAAGAGAAGCAATAATGGTAAAAACACACGGGGAGAAGGGATCAATAATCCTAAAAACACATGGGGAGAAGGGATCAATAATCCTAAAAACACAAGGGGAGAAAGGATCAATAATCCTAAAAACATGCAGGGAGAAGGGATCAATAATCCTAAAAACATGCAGGGAGAAGAGATCAATAATCCTAAAAACATGCAGTGAGAAGGGATCAATAATCCTAAAAACATGCAGGGAGAAGAGATCAATAATCCTAAAAACATGCAGGGAGAAGAGATCAATAATCCTAAAAACACGCAGGGAGAAGAGATCAATAATCCTAAAAACATGCAGGGAGAAGAGCAATAATCCTAAAAACACATGGGGAGAAGGGATCAATAATCCTAAAAACACATGGAGAGAAGGGATCAATAATCCTAAAAACACACAGGGAGAAAAGATCAATAATCCTAAAAACATGCAGGGAGAAAGGATCAATAATCCTAAAAACATGCAGGGAGAAGAGATCAATAATCCTAAAAACACGCAGGGAGAAGGGATCAATAATCCTAAAAACACACGGGGAGAAAGGATCAATAATCCTAAAAACACGTGGGGAGAAGGGATTTCCGTGCCCATGAAGCATCTGTTAGGTGCTTCCTGTGTGGGCACCAAGCCAGGCTGAAGAAGCCCAGGAGTTATGCCAGAACCCTTCAGGAACCACCAAAGATCTGGGGCCCGGGGAGTGCCAGCTTCAGAGCGGGACACTCCCGTGGTTTCCAGGAATGCTCTGGATCAAAAGAGAAGATTGCCAATACTTGTCACAAAATTAATCTCTAAACAGAAGCACATTGACGTTTTCTTCAGGCAAAGCTGATTAAGAAGGAAATTAAATTCCCTTTTTGTTTTGAATGTGTTTCCTTTCTACTAAAGCCCTGTCCCACTGTCTCATCATGGGCACAGGAGACCCAAGGTCTTGAAGACTGACCAATCCCATGAGCTAGCAAAGAGCTGGGTCCCAAGCCCACGAGCAACGTTGGGACTGAGGACCGAGAAGTAGCCTAGCTGGGGATGGCAAGCAGGGGATATCTTAGCCCCGGCATAAGAAGAGAAGGTCCTCGGGAGGCACAGAGGGAGCCTTGCAGGCAGAGGTCAGGACCCGCACCTGAGTTTGACCTGGACATTTTGGCTGTGCCCCCCTGGGCCCAAATATGCAACTGCAAACTCTGGGAGGAAAGAAGGCAGGTCTTGGACCTGCTGCTGCTGAGAGGTCCCCAGGAACTAGCTGTCCTGATTCTTATGGGCAGACCCGCTGGGCCCCAGGACATGATCCCCTCACTGTGCCAAGAGAACTTTGATTTCTAAGACTGGACCCAGAGAGTGGCCATTTGAAAGTTACTAGGATAAAGCTCACAAGGCTTCCCCCCGCCTTCGTCCCAGCCATGAAACGGGCCTTCCCGAGTCTTTGGAGGCAATTGGAGAAGAGGAGCTTCCAGCCTCTTTCAGGGTCTTCCTGCTCTCTCAGGCCACTCAGCTGGATAATGGAGCCCTCCTCCCCACACCTAACACCCAACATTCCCTCAGCCTCCTCTCCCAGACCTTGGGCAGGTCAGCAGCCTCGCTCCAGGTCCCAGAAACAGAAGGAAATGTGCTGGTCCCAGATGGTGAAGGGGAGGCCCCGAGGCTGCAAAATGGCACCATTGTGGCATAAAAAGCTTCCATAGTACCAGAGGGGCACCCCATGGGCATGGATGACCTGGAGAGAACCAGGGAAGGTGTCACGGAGGAGCTAAGCTGACAGCGAGAGCCGAGGTGTGCACACTGCAGGCTTGTGGGAGAATCTTGCAAAAGCCAGAAGTGAGAGAGATTTTCAAGTTCAGAAAGCAACAAGTGGAGAGAACCGCCAGAGCGTGGCATGGAGGAGCTAAGCCCGGAATCAGAGCAAAGTTGTGAGGAAGCTTAAAGCCCGAGGCAAACAGTTTGGACTCAGCCTCGAGTTTCCTGGGTGGGAGAACGGCCTGGAGATGAAGAAAAGCTTTTGCTCACAGAGCAAAGGCAAATGGAAGTGGGAATGGATGTGAGACCGGCAGAATATTGAAGACCCAAGAAAAATGGCTGTAATGGGAAGGAGATGGCTCAGTGGGTAGAGCACCAGCCCTGAAGTCAGGAGGACCTGAGTTCAAATCCAGCCTCAGACACTTAACAATTCCTGGTTGTGTGACCATGGGCAAGTCACTTAACCCCAACTGCCTCAGCAAAAGCAAAAAGAAGAAGAGGAACAAACAGAAAGGTTGTCGCAATGGCAATCCCAAGTCTCTCCTTCCCCTTCCTTTTCCACTCCCCTGCCTCCACCCACCAAAATCGTCATTTCCTATACAACACATCAGGACTTGCACAAAGAGTGGGTGGGGGCCATTCTTTCTCCAAGCTTATATATTAATAGAGTATGGTCCAATTACTATTTAGCCTCATGTGCTTGGGACCTCAGTGCATCAACTCAAGCCTCAGCCCATTACAAATGGCAACTAAGCAAATGGAGAAGAGGGGTCCACCACGAGGGACACTGCAGCTCTTGCTGAGTGAGAGCCAAGGATAACCCGGAGCCCCGATGGCTGAGGCATAATGTGCCCCCTGACAGAGGTTGAAAAGGAGGGGGAGATGGGGAATTCCTGAGGGTCGGACCCCACCAGCCCCAATTGTTCCCCGTGAGCCAGCTGTCACCTCAGTGGCCTTCATCCTGGGTCTCAGCAGCCAGGTGGCTCAGTGAGAGGGGTCTGGGCCTAGAGTCAAGAAGACCTGAATTCCAATCTGGTCTCAAACATTTGTTGGGTAAGTGATCTCGGGAAAGCTACTTCTTTGTCTTCCTCAGTTTCCTTAAACGTAAAATGGAAGTCAGGAGATGGCATCTGTGAAGCACTTGGCCCAGTGCCTGGCACAAAGAGGCGTTACTTAAGTCCAGTCCCCACGCTTCCCTTGGGCCTCCTGGCCTGATCTAATGTCCATCATCCACACTCTGCTTTGCTCAGCCCATCATTTCCTCCCATTGGAGAGCATTCCTACAGTGCTTAGTATACAGGAGGTGCTGATTAAATGCTCGTTCTCTTCCTTTCCTCTCTTCTCCATCCTCATCAAAGACCTGACCTGCTAACCCACACTCCCCTCACTGTCCCAGGAGACCATGAGCACTAAAGGAAGAGAGTCACCGGGAGAACAGACTAGGTCCTCCAGCATGGAACCTGACAGAATGAGGAAGGACATTAGAATCAGTCAAACCCTCCTTCAGAGGGGATGTGTCCAGACCCGGAGATTTGCCGGCTATCACTCAGCTGGCTGACAGACCTGAGGCCCTGGGGTCTGCCTCCCACCCCTGACCTGCCTGCCCTTCACACGCCTCTTCAGGGGGAGGAACATGCTCCTCCAGACAGAACTGCTCTGAGGGTTAGAACCCAGGCTCGAGTCTCCGGCTGGACCCCCTCCATCCTCCTGCATCCTCTGCCTGAGGAAGGAAATGAGCAGAACGAGGTGGGCTGTGACATGAGCAGGTCGTCTCCCTCCAAGCACCTCCCTTGGTGGGACAAGGGGGCGGCCCTGCAGACCCGCCTACTCTGAACCCCTTGGCCAGGCCCAAATCATCCCCTAGCAGCATGAGGGAACACCAGGATGTGCACCCAAGTGCTCCTTCAGCCCCAACTCAATAACTCAGGCTGCTGCTCTGAGTCCCTCGGGCTAGGAAAAATATGAGTATTACCATGAAAAAGTCCCTCCTTACACCCCTCTCACATCTCAGGTCCTCTCCCTCCTCATCAGTTAGGGTCAGAAGTGAGTGCCTTCCTGTCACACTTGTGTCATTGCATGTCCTTAAGGAGGGTTATGGCCCCAGGATATGGCCAGGGATGTGGGGACCCCGTCAGTCCCCGCCTCCCACAGACTGAGATCATCCTGAGTGGGCTAAAGCCAGACTGTGCTTGCTGGAGAGGCTCCCTACTCGCTTATTCAATCTTTCATCCCAGAGAATCCCAGTAAAGGGCCGAGTGGGGATCCAGGCTGATGCTCAAGGACAGAATCCCAGAGAACCCCCAGATCGCTGCTCCCATTTGTGGAGCCTGGGCTGGCAAGAGCTGGGAACAGACGAGGAGATGTTGAGAACTGGTCAGTCTGGTACCATTCTCCCAGAGTTCTGCCCCCCCCCCCACCTTCATCCCTTCATCTGCCTGCCTTGATGGGCACCCACTCCAGGAGCAAGGACTGCCAGGAGGAAACCAGAAAGGTAAAATGTCTACTTCCTCTCAGTTCTCCATTGACATTACTCTTTTACAGAGTCCTAATCTGACAGCATGCAGAATCCTGCCAAACCCCCAGCTCTGCCTCTCAGTGACAGCACAGCTCAGTAGAGGCAGTGTGGTTCAGTGGCAAGGGCACCGGACATGGAGCCAGGACACTCGAGTTCCAGTCCCACCTCAGATAGTCTTGTCACCTTGGACAAGTCCCTTGGTACCTCAGTTTCCTGATCTGCAAAATGGAGGGAAGAGAAATCCAACAGCCTCTAAGATCCCTTCCATCCCAATGGGACAGCCCACCTCGTGGAAGAATGTCTACAAATGCCCTATGAAGACTTTGTCTGAGGCTGCTCTAGTGCGCGTGATTAACAGCCAGAGGAGAAAAATATGCTTCGAGTCACCAGCCACGGGGGATTAGCCTTATGGCGACTGTAAAGTTCCATGGCACACTCACACAATTGGCAAAGATGACAGAAAAATGAAATGGTGAAGAGAGGCTGTAGGAGGTCGGGCAGAGGACGCAGGGTTGTGATTTGGTGGTTTGAACGATGGCCCCAAATCACCCAACTGCAGCTGCCTTTGATTCAGCAACTTTACTATGGGGCCAGAGGGCAATCAAGGACAGGGGGAAAGGAACCACACGGACAAACACTCAGAACAGCCCCGATTGTCATGGCCAAGAATTGGTCTGCTAATTGGTCTCCAGAGCTGTACTCCAAAAGATCATTAAAAAGATCATTAAAATCATGTACAAAAAGGTTCATAGCAGCCCTTTCTGGGGTAGCAAACAAGTGGAAATTGAGGGGATGGCCGTCAGTCAGGGAATGGCATAAGTTGTGATACATGGTTGTGACGGAGCACTTCTGTGCTACAAGAAATGGTGAGTGGGCAGACAGCAGAAAATCCTGGAAAGCTTCGAGTGAGCTGCTGCTGAGAGAAGTGAGCAGAACCAGGAGAATGTTGCGCACGGTAACATCACGTGGTCCAGTGATCAGTTGTGATCGACTTTGCTCTTCATAGAAATCCATTGTTTCAAGACAGTCCCAGATGGAGAATGCAATCCACCTCCCGAGGAAGAACTATGAATGCAGACCAAACACACTAGTTTTACTTGGGGAGATGGGGAGGATTATTCCTGTTTTCTTATGTTTTTTTTTCCTTTTTTGTTCTGATTTTTCTTTTACAACTTGACTAATGTAGAAATCTGTTTAACCTGATTGCCCATGGATAGCCCACATCAGACTGACTGCCATCTTGGAGAAGGGGGAAGGAAGAGAGGGAGAAAATTGAAACTCAAAATACCATAAAAATAAATGTTAAAACTATCTTTACATGTAATTGTAATAATTAAAATAGTACAAAATAAGATAATAAATAGCAAGAAAAAGCAAATAATAAACAGCAAAAAAATTAGAACTAAGATAGGTTGCCATCAACTGGGAATAGGCTGAACAAGTACCTAACAGGGATTGAATTTATTGCATAATAATAAATGAGTAACATCATGCACTTGGGGAAACAAAGCAAGACCCACACGGATTTGTGCAGAGCGATGTCTCAGGACCAAGAGAAGCAGCTGTACGATTCTGATAATCAAAAGGGGAAGAAGAGAGCCCCCCAAAGCCTTGGGACGCAACCAAGCACAGGTGGTGATGTCCAAAACCTAGGGAGGGGAGACTGGCCTGCCTGGCAGGCTGGGCAGACAAGAGGCGGTTCTCAGACAGGACCAAGGGCCTTTGCTGTGACTGGGGCTGTCATGGTGGAGGATTTCTCCTGGGATTCAAGGGGACAGCCTGTGGCTCTTCTAGACTGGGGGAGGGAGTGTTATGGCCTTTCACCCATTGACTAACTCTGAACAGTCACCAGGCCAGGGTGGTCGCACTGATGCTCAGGACTGAGTTTTCGTCCCATTCGTAAGAACAAAGACGGCAGGACTCTCTGCTCGGCCCGAGTGTTCGGTCTGCTGTGGCCAATAGGCCGCTCCGGATCGGGTCAGAGAATGCAACCAGATCAGCAAGGGGAGTGGCGGGGGGAGGCCAGACTGCTTCTTTTCTTGGGTCTCACAGAAGCAGCAGCACCACAATTAGGCCCCCCTCCACACGTGCACACATGCCCTGCTCACAGAAGCACCAGTCCCCCCTGCACAGATGCATACAACACCAGCCCCCCTGCACACATGCATACAGCACCGCCCCGCCTGCACATATGCATACAGCACCAGTCCCCCTGCACACATGCATACAGCACCGTCCCCTCCCCTGCACACATGCATACAGCACCACCCCCCCTGCACACATGCATACAGCACCAGCCCCCCTGCACACATGCATACAGCACCGTCCCCTCCCCTGCACACATGCATACAGCACCAGCCCCCCTGCACACATGCATACAGCACCAGCCCCCCTGCACACATGCATACAGCACCAGCCCTCCCCTCCCCTGCACAGATGCATACAGCACCAGCCCCACGCCTGCACACATGCATACAGCACCAGCCCCCCTGCACACATGCATACAGCACCAGCCCCCCTGCACAGATGCATACAGCACCAGCCCCCCTGCACACATGCATACAGCACCAGCCCCCCTGCACACATGCATACAGCACCAGCCCCCCCTACACAGATGCATACAGCACCAGCTCCCCCACCCCTGCATACATGCAAACAACACTACCCCCCTCCTCCTTCCACCCTCCCCCGCACATTCTCCACTCTGCCTCCTCCCTAACTGGGGCAGGAGACAGGATAGGAAGTCCTGCACGGGCTGCGCCGTGTCACCCATGACAATGGGCAGAAGCCCTCCCCAGGCCCCAGGGTGCTCCCAGACCCTCCCCCTCTCCATCTGAAGGACAGATGGGGGCCCAATCTGCCCACGAGGTGAGATGCAGGCCCTCTGGACTATTTCGGCCGGAGGGCTCCGAGCAGAAAGGTCGCCCACGCCATTCGGCTCCTGTGCCACATAAATAACCAGGCAAATGTGGGGTCAAGCAGGAAGGGCGGCTGAGCTTGTCCAGCTGCCCGAGCCCAATGTGATTAGCCAGAGACGCAACCTGTGTGTCCACTTCCCGCTCCTCGACAAATTGGCCCTCAATTAGGGCTCTGATTCCCCTGATAGATCTTAGTGATTGAGTGTATTGAAGCCCCTGCTGGGTGCTCCCGGCAGCTTGCAGCCCCCCAGGGGCAGCTGAATCCCTCATCTTTGTTCCCCCAGGAGCCCCCTGTGCTTGGGTACTCATGTCTCGCTGGGCAAGGGGCCAGCTGGGGCCGGGGGGGGGGCGGTGGTCAGGGTGTCACAGGTGGTCAGGGAATGCTGCTGGCTTGGGGAGGGGGATGGCCAGTACAAGCGGTCAGCTCTTCAGGCAGACAAGGGTCAGCAGCAAGGAGAGGCAGACTGGGCTAGAGAGCCAGAGGAGGCTGAAGAGAAGTGCATTCAATTAGGTCCAGGACAAGATGGAGGGGGATGAGAAGGCCAGGGTAATGAGGGCTCCCATCAGACCAGGAGGTCTCTCAGGGTGGAATCCAGGCTGGCATCTGCCAGGCCCTCTGAAAGCATCTTGGCCAAAGGGCACTGTGCCCATGACCCCCTGGACAGGCGGGAGCTGGAGGCCAGCCCATGGATTTGTGCAAATGTGGATGAAGACGTGATGGCCCCCAGCCCCCTGGGCCCCCTGCTGGCTGCTGGAGCTGGCCAAAATCTTCCCAGGGATATGTCTAATGGGGAGGGGGTCCCAAGGGCGGCTGCAGGCCCTTCTGCGTAGCTGGGCCTCCCATGGGCTGCCTTCTGCAGATGTTGTGAGGTCCTCCTCCCTGCCAAGGGAGACACGAGGCCCCTGGGTTGGCCCTCAGAGTGGGGCCGGGACAGACCATCCCCTGGACCACGTGGGCACAGGTCGGGCCTTGTGGTCACCATAGGCCTCCATCAGGCTCGTGGAAGCCTTTCCCTGGGGCCTGGCCCTGCCCTTGAGCCTTATTCTTTCTCAGTTATTCAGGGGTTCACTTAAGCTGCAGAGACTGGAACTGGCCAGGAATGGCCCCGTCTGCAGAGGAGGATGCAGGGGTTGGGGGCGGGGGGTGCAGAGGCTTGTTACCCAGAGTCCCCCATGAGGGTGAGTGACCAGGATGGACGGGGCCAATGGGCAAGAGCCGTTCCCAGCCAGGCGCAAGACAGCGCTGCCCTCTAGGGCAGTCTGGTGCATGTCGGTGGCCTGGAGGGCCGGGCTCAATGGGAAGCGCCAGAGCCTCTCCTAGCCGCTGGGCATGGGTGCCCTCCTAGGGGGGGCAGAAGCCGCCAGAGGGAGATCCACCCCAGTGTCCCGAGGGGAGGGGCAGCCAGCTGGGGGCCAAGCCCTTGAGTCGGGTGGGGGGGGCGATTCCCACCTTCCCCCTTCTCGGTCACATCAGCGAGCCGGTCCCCAGGCCCAGCCAGACCCGGGCAGACAGATAGAGGCTCCAGGCTGTAATGTCCTTCCATAGGACTGGTGCAGATTGAACAGGGTCCTGGCCCAGAAGGGAGGGGCCCACCCGATACCCAGCACCCATGGGTATAAGACACTGGGCTGAAGGTACGTCCCAGCCTGGCACAATGGAGTGGGCCAGTGTCCTCGTCCCCCTTCCCCCTGCCCCGGGCATTCTCATCTGCTGGGGGAAGCGGAGGAGCCCTTGGCAGAGCCCCGCTGGCTCAGGGTCACTCAGGCATCTCTCCGTGGCACTGCCAGGACCCCCAAGGCTTGCCTCCTGGGCCCTGGCTCCCATGATGTCCCTGGCTTGGGTGGTACCCTTTCTGTTACCCTGATCAAAAAGGCAAATGAGAAGGGCGGGCAGGTGTGGAGAGAGCAGGGTTTCCCTCGGGCCTCCCAGGGAGCCGGGCTCCCAGCATCTCCCCCAGCCCCAGCCCGGCCCCGACAAGCTGGGCACTGCCTGGGAGCTTGCTGGGAAGGGCCCGGGGCTGGGAACCCATCTGTGCCACGGCACCTCCCTGTTCTGCCTTAATTGCTGGCACTCGTGGCCGCCAGTTTCTCTCCGTCCCAAATGTGATTATGAGTGCTCATCCTCCTCCCAGCATCCTCCGAGGGCTCGGGCCGCGGGTCCGGGAAGCCGGAGACCGTCCGGCCGTCGATCCGGCCATCTGTACCTGGGCCCTGTGGTCGTACTTCTGGAGGGGCCCCTGCCTTCACTGGGGGGGAAGCGGAGGGGGGTCTGGGGCCGGTCACTGGGCCGAGCTCTTTTGGATCTGGAGCCCAGATGGGAGATGCTGCTGCCCACTCCCTCGCCCGCTTGCCTTGCCACCGTGGCTCCGGAGAAGTCCCTCTCACGTGTGGAGGGCAGCTGAGCCAACCTGTAACTTCGTGATCCACCTGGTGCCACCCGTGGGCCAGAGGTAGGCAAGGGAGAACAGCGGCCGGGGTGGGGAGTAGTCATCTCTGTGGGGGAGCAATGGCCCCTGGGGGGACCAGCAGCCCATAGGAGAGGAGTGGCCCATGGCGGGGAGCAGTAGCCTGTGGGGGGGCAATGGTCCCTGTGGGGGAGCAGCGGCCTGTGGGGGGCAGTGGCCTGAGGAAGCCAGGCCGGCCTTCATGGGCAGCTCCTGCAGTCCAGCTGGGGCCGGTCTCCTCCGGGAAGGTGGGAGGGGTGGGGTGGGCCCCGGTCCTGGGGATGGGGCCTCCTGGCCTGCAGAGTGATGAAGAAGGGAGGGAGAAGAGAAGCTGGCAAGGACCAGAGGGGCGCCCGGCCGCACCCTCATTGCCCCAAAGGTAGACGGCCGCGAAGAGGGAGAGCCAGGGACAGGAAGGCAGCAGGAGCAGGGCTGCAGCCTCTGGCTGGCTAACTGTGGGCCGGCCCCAGCCTCGGTTGCTCCTGGGGCAAAATTGTCCACCTTTCTAGGATATATGGTCCCAGCAGGTGTGAACCTGGAAAACTTTAGTGTCTCTGGGGGCTGCTGCCGAGGGGGTCCGGGCCGCGTGTCTGGGGCAGCCGCCGAGGGGGTCCGGGCCGCGTGTCGGGGGCTGCTGCCGAGGGGGTCCGGGCCGCGTGTTGGGGGCATGTTGGAGGGGGTCCAGGCCACATGTCTGGGGCAGCCACCGAGGGGGTCCAGGCCACATGTTGGGGGCTGCTGCCGAGGGGGTCCGGGCCACATGTTGGGGGCTGCTGCCGAGGGGGTCTGGGCCGCGCATTGGGGGCATGTCGGAGGGGGTCCAGGCTGTGTATTTGGGGCAGCTGCTGAGGGGATCTGGGCTGTGTGTTGGGGGCATGTTGGAGGGGGTCCAGGCTGCATGTTAGGGTCTGCTGCTGAGGGGGTCTGGGCCGCACATCAGGGACATGTCGGAGGGGATCCAGGCTGTGTGTGTGTCTGGGGCAGCCACCAAGGGGGTCCAGGCCACGTGTTGGGGGCTGCTGCCGAGGGGGTCCGGGCCGCGTGTCGGTGGCAGCTCAGACCCCGGCTGACCTCGGGGTGCAGAAACGCTGGCCAGGGCTGGGGGGCCGGACCCTTTGGAGGAACTGGGGGCAGACACGAGCAAGACGCTCTCTTGGCCTGGGCTGCTGTGGGCTCCCATGCCGGACCCCAGGGGCACGAGGGGACCTGCCCATGGGCCCTGGGACATTTCCGAAGTGCGTCACACCGGGAGGAGTTTTAGGCCCCCTGACCCCTAGGTGGGCTGGGCGCCTCCTTGCTGCAGATCCAGAGCAAAGGCCGGACCACACGGAGGACTGGCCCCGGGGTCCGCAGCTGCCCACTACGGAAGTCCGAGAGTCCATGAAGAGGGCCCTCTCCTTCAGAGCCTCGCATCTGGAGAGCCGGCTCTGGGGAGGAGTCTGGGAGCTCCCCAGGCTCTGGCAGTCTGGAAGCTGAGATAACAGCTCCTCATCCCTGGCCGTGTGCTCGGATGGTCGGGGGGAGGCTCAGAGCGCCCTAACCCCCCCACCTATGCCGGAGACTGCCGGGAAGCCCTTCTCCTCCGGGGGAGAGCCCCGTCTCCTCTGGCCCAAAGTCCCCAAGGCCTGCCCCGCCGGAGCCGTGTGACCGGTCACTACTGAGCCGCCTCGGCTTCCCCCTGGCCCCTGCCTGAAGACTCCTGCTCCGCACAGAGGGGGGGCACCTGGGGGCACAGACCCCCCCCTCTTCCAAATGTCGGCCTTTGAGGCACTGGAGCCCAAAAGGGACAGACCAGAGTTTCAGCAGGGCCCGGCCCGGTGTGTGGCCAGATCTCTGGGCCCAAGACTGCCCCAAGTGCAACAGCACCCCCAGCCACGCCCGGGAGGAGCCGGCTCCAGCAGCGCCCGCCTCGGGTCTCGCCACTTTGAGTGTTCTGCCGACCGTCCCTCATTCCCTGCGGCTGAGGAGGCCGAAGACGCTCTCGAGCGGTTTTTTGTCGGGTTCGGCTCCTGGTCAGCTGCAGCCCAGCTCGGGATCGCCAGGGAGAGGCGGGAGGCCGAGTGTGGGCCCAGGAGGCCCCGGCCCGCAGCTTCCGGGGCAAAGTGCCCTCATGATCTGGGTCCTGCTGCCCTGCATCTGAGCCAGCGCCCATTTGTCCCGTGCCCATTTGTCCCGGTGCCCATCTGTCCCAGGTGCCCGTCTGTCTTGGCACCCAATTGTCCTGGAGCCCATCTGTCCCGGTGTCTATCTGTCCCAGAGCCTTTCTGTCCCAGGCGCTCAGGGGCCAGACCCTCGCCAGCTGTGCCTGGTTCACATCTGCAGGGGATAAAGGCTTAGGGGGGGCTCTGAGTCAGGCTCACAGCCATGTGTCCCCCCGGCCTGCCTCCTGTGGGGGCTGGGGTCCCCGAGTCCTCCCAGCATGGCCCGGAAGCCCGCTGGGGGCCGCCTGGGGTGCCCAGGCCTCCAGGAGGCCAGATTGGCAGCGACATACACAGGAGTCCCTGCCAAGTTCCACCTGGAAAGAGCAGCCGTGAGGAGAAAGCACAGCTGCATCCCCCTCCCCCAGCCAGGCCGTGAGAAAGAACAGGGCCCCACCCACTGGGAGCCAAGGGCTGGAGCCCGGGGTGTCCGAGGGGAAACTGAGGCCGAGGGATCTGGGACCCGTTCTCAGCTCTCCATCGAGGCCCTGGGGGAGAAGATGACCCCACCACAGGGCTGCCCCCAAAAATCCTGAGGAGGAGGCTGCCTGACCCCACCCGGCCCCCAAAGCCTCCCTTCCATCCTGGGAGAAAAGCGCCGGGACCTCCGAGGTTTGTGGGGAGCTTGATGCATCTCCCTTTAATCCTCACACAGCCGGGCTAGGAGAGCACTGCAGCCGTGGAGAGCCCCATTTTACAGACGTAGAAACTGAGTCTTGGCACCTGCCTAGGCCATACATCCAGCCAGGGTCCCATCCCTGGGGTCAGTTCTCCCTGAAAGTCTGGCCCCCGTGACCAGCCCAGTGAGGGGACCCTGGGGCCTCCCTTTCCCCGCGGGCTCCGGAGGCGGGGGCTATGGGGCTCCCCGATGCCCGCCGCCCGGCGCAGCCCCTGGCCCGAGCTCGGTGCCGAGAACTGGATCCGAATGCGTGGTTTGGGGCAAAATCTTGCTGCGCCCCTCCCCCAGCCGCTCAGCAGCCATCTGTGGGGGGCAGAGCCCCAGGGCCCTGCAGGGGAGCGGCCAGGCAGCTGCCCCCCCAACTCGGGCCCATGCACACTGCTGCCCCTGCCCGCCTGGGACTCTTTGTTTCGGGAGCAAAGAGCCCCACAGGGGCCGGAAAGAAGGGAGCCCTCCCCACCCAGCGCCACACACAGGCCCCCATCTCGGGGGGCATCCTCGCCCCACAAAGAGTGGGATGGCCCCGAGCCAGAGCCACCCCTGGCCAGGGAGAACGCACTCCATGTCACACAGGTTGGAAAACAGCCCCGGTGCGACAAATTCGGCCCAAAGCCAGTCCAAGAGGGCCTTTGTCGGAGCTGCGTTTCTGAGCTCCCGAACGGCGCGGACACCTACAGTCCCAGCCCTGCAGGACACCCCCCTATGGGGGAAGCTCCGTAGAGATGGCGCCGGCCGCTTGTGGGGGGCACTCAGCCCCGAGATGGGGCGAGGGACGGTCTCCTGACTTAGGCACCGTTCTACTGAGCCCTGCCAGGCCGGAGAGGGAGGCCGGGACTGCGCGCAGGACCCTCGGGAGGCCGGGACTGCGCGCGGGATGCCCTCGGGAGGCCGGGACTACGCGCGGGGGGCCCTCGGGAGGCCGGGACTGTGCGCGCGGGGCCCTCGGGAGGCCGGGACTGTGCGCGCGGGGCCCTCGGGAGGCCGGGACTGCGCGCGGGGCCCTCGGGAGGTCGGGACTGTGCGCGCGGGGCCCTCGGGAGGCCGGGACTGCGCGCGGGGCCCTCGGGAGGCCGGGACTGCGCGCGGGGCCCTCGGGAGGCCGAGACTGTGCGCGCGGGGCCCTCGGGAGGCCGGGACTGCGCGCGGGGCCCTCGGGAGGCCGAGACTGTGTGCGAGGCCCTCCCTGCCCCAGGGGCCGGCCCGCCTTGCCCCCTCTCCCAAAAGTCAGCGCTGTTACCCCAGAGAATGTCTGTGGGCAGAGACATTGGGGCCGTATCCAAAGCAGAAGGGGGTCTGAGGGGGACCCGCTGCCGTTCGCGCCCGGCCTGGCGCTGGTTTTGTGCAGAAGCTCTCCTCCCCGCCCGAAGCCGCCCGGCCCTTGGGCAGGGGCACAGCCTCCTTCCGGCCCCTCGAAGGGGGAGGCTGCCCTGGCCTCCCCGCCCTGTGAGGGCCGGGTAATGTCGGCAGGTGTCAGAGAGGCCTCCAGGGAGCCCGCTGAGGCGCCTCTGAAGCGGGGGAGGGGCAGAGCTTTCCAGAGCCGGCCAGGAGGGGGCGGCAGTCGCGGCTCTGGGATTTCCCAGAGCTGCCCAAGATGCTGATGCTGGGCAGGACCCAGCCACCTTCTGATGGGGGTGGGGGCCGCTACCTGCTCCCCCCTCCACCAAGAGCTTCCAGATATCGGCCTCCCGGACAACGGAGAGCTGGTCGGAGGGCGGCTCCCGGGGGTGGGGGGTGGGGCTGGGAGGCAGCCCTGGAGCGAGAGGCTGCCGGGTCCAAAAGAACAGAAGGGAAAGCTGGGGGGGTGCAGAGCCTTTGCTCATAGCTCCCCTGTCTCTTTGCCCTTCCAGGAGAATCAGGACCTTAGGAGACTCACCATGGAAAAGTTGTTGGGTGCTGTCCTTCTCACCGTAAGTGCAAAGGAAATGGGGGAGGGGTCCCAGCCCCACCTCTGCCCACCCCCCTCGTCAATTAACCCATGAGATCGTTGGCAAGGTGGCCAGGGTCTGCCCAAGACCCCCAAGTCAGACGGGAGGCAGCAGCCACTCAGGCCCACCCATCCCCGAGGGGAGCCCCCAGACTGGGCCGGGCAGGTGGTCTGCCAGAGGCTGCTTGGGGTTAGGGGGGAGGGCGCACCCTGCTGAGGCACCCCAGGGCGCATGCGGGCTTCTCTTAGTGATGTCCAGAAGGGCCTCCACACTTAGTGCCCGGAGTCCGGGCCTCTGGTCCAAGCGGGATGAATCATTCATGTGAATGAACTGACAAACAAACGAATGAAACAAATGGATGAATGAATGAATGAACGAACGAATGAACAAACGAGTGAATGAATGAATGAACAAATGAATGAACCA
The DNA here is from genome assembly GCF_016432865.1 of Antechinus flavipes. NCBI lineage: Eukaryota > Metazoa > Chordata > Mammalia > Dasyuromorphia > Dasyuridae > Antechinus > Antechinus flavipes. The sequence continues at coordinate 962,505 of NC_067398.1, forward strand.
ATGAAGAAACAGATGAGTGAACGAAGAAAGAAACGAATGAAAAGTATATTAAATGCTATCACACAGTCTGGATACAAACATAAGCAGATGCGCGCCCCCGCCCTTGAGGAACTCACACTCCAATGTCGGGGAGACGGGACACACCCACAAAAAGTGTCGGGGAGCGTGGCGGGGACCGTTCAGGAAGGGGCCCGGAAGCCGGCCGCCTCCCCGTTATCTCTGGAAAGGTCAGAACCGAGCCCAGCAGGACGGAGTGTGGGCCCCCGAATGGCCGAGATACTTTGGGCCCCGCCCCCGGCTGAAGCCCAGTGAAGGCCGCCTCTTCTTTAGAGCTGCCCGGGATGCTTCTCGAGCTTACGCCGGCGACATTAACATTTCTATCCCAAGGCAAGAGTTTCCATTGGCTCCTGTGACCTTCTCAGACTCAGCCCCTCCTTTCAGGCGCGTCTGTCCATCCCGTCCATCCTTCCCTTCCACCAGCGAACAGTGGAGTTACCCAAAAAGTCCTCAAGGAGCTCCCCGGCCAATGGGGAGAGACAAGGGGCAACTGGAGGGGAGGTCCTGGGGAAGGGGCGTGGCTCTGGGTCTTGAAAGGAGCCAGGAGACGATTAGGAGAGAGGGGCTGGGAAGGGGGTGGCGGAGGGAGGAGGAGGCGTGCGGAGGGAGAAAGGGGAGGGCCAGGGGAGGAGGACTGGACGAAGGATTTTGTTGATGGGCGCCAACCAGAGGAAGGATGTGGTCAGATGGTCCTGTGGGAAGGTCCAGTTGGCCACTAACTAGAGGACGGGCTGGACCCACCCGCAGCTCTGGCACTGGGCCAGGTGTGAGAGGAAGGGGCCGTGGGGCTCGGGGAGGGTTTGTTCTGAAGGGACCATTTCATGAGGAAGATGGCATCCTTTGACCGTGGTGGGAAAGGTGGGCAGAGAGGGTCTGGATTAAGGCCCCAGGAGGAGCCCTGTGGTTCTGGAGCCAGGCTCAGGGGCCCCTCTGGGGACTAGACCAGCCCCTTCCTTCTGGGGCCATGTGGTTCCAGGCTGGGCTCCCAGGTTCCTTCTGGACCAGAAACCTGGCCCCAGAAGGACTGGGCTAGCCTGGCCCCAGCATGCCTCGCTCCTCACCCCAGGACATTTCTCAGAAAGCTTCTCCCGGGCTTTCTGAGCCTTTTTCTTCCCAGACTCTCCTGGGCCAGTCCAGCTGCATTCAGGGAATGGGATTTTCCGGAGCGGGCACTGAGGTCATTTGACCCACTCCAGGCCCTCGCAGCCCTGCTCTTCCCACGCCCGCTGCCCAGCCGGATGATTTAGTGCCCGCAGCAGTTGTCCTGGCCTGGGCAGAGCAGCCTGGCCCAGTGTGGCTCGGGCCGCTGGCCAGCGGGGCAAACACTTCCCACGGAGTCTCTTTGGAGATGACTGCAGTGAGCCCGCGCCCGAGTGCTGCGGCAGGGGTCGGGGAGACCCTGGGCTCTTACCCAAACAGACGCGGGAAAAAGGGCACCGACCATTCTGCACTGAGTCGTGCCGGGCTTAGCCGAGGGACTGGGCTCAGCCCAACCACAGTCAGGTCCTAGACAGTCCGGCAGGCCCCGAGGGAAAATTCACCAAAAGAGAATGGGCAAGTGTGGAGGGCGGCTGAAAGCAGCTCACCCACAGGCCAGCCTCCCCCCAGGGGGCGAGGCTCCCCACAAAGGGGTGAGGCTCCCCACAAGGGGATAAGGCTCCCTGAAAGGCCCTGTTTCTCAGCACTGTTTCCCAGGGGGGTCTCTGAGGAATTTTCAGCAAGGCAGACTTTGTGCACTTTTGACCCCCAAGATTTAGGCCCCTCGTCTGGGAGTTAAAGGAGTTGGCCGGCCTGCTCCAGGCGAGTCTGACTTGCTCTAAACATTGCTAAGAACTGAGAGAATTCCGTGACTCCCCAAGCACCACGAAGGACTTTGGGGGTCCGGGGGGCCACCTTCCTGCTGTTCTCGGCGCTTGGATTTAGCTTCCATTCCTTGCCCTTGGGGACACCCAGCCTGGAGCTCGCACCTGAGGACCTCAGGCTTGTGGGACGTGGCCCGGGCTAAGGCAGTGTCTGTGCCCAGTGGGCGAGTCGGGGGCTCCCCCCGGTCCACACCGTCAGCATTGTTGCAGTAATTTATGAATTTTAGCTGCCTTAGACCAAACGTTTTCCACGAGTCTGTTTGGTCGATGAGATCACATTGGTCTGATGTCCTTCTGTCACATCCTTCTGGGGCTTGAACAGACATAGGGACAATTGGGGGGGGCGCAGACGTGGGGGGGTGGGAGGCGGCAGGATTCCCGCCCCTGAGGCTCTCCCAGACTGGAGCACACCCCAGAAGGGCCCCTCCCCCCCCACTCTCTGGAGGAAGGTCCACCACACTGGCCAGAGGGGCCTGAAGCGAACTCCCCGAGGCTCCCCAGGGCCCGGTGCCCACCCTTCCAGCTCTGGGATTCTGGGAGCCCCTGACAGTCTCTGCATCCAGGAAAATATGGTTCTGAGACTGGGACCAGAATCTTCGGGGCAGAATCCCTGGTGTCTGGGGGACTCCCTGCCAGCCCCGGGGTTCCCAGGCCCCAGGATCGGCCGGACCTTGGGCACCGACTGGCTCTGGCTCTGCCCTCATCACATGCTGGGATCCCGCCAAGCGATGGCTCCCGCGTCCCTCGCGGCAGCCAGGCGGCGGCTTGGCGGTCATAGGTGTGATGTCATTGGCTGGAGCTCTGGGGAATGACATCATGTGTATGGCTGCTAAACTGCTGCATGGGACACCGCTGAGGGCCCCCCCGGCGGCCAGGCCACAGGCAGCATCTGTCCCCACCCCCAGCCACGGGATCGGGGGCAGCCACGGGGAGCTGAGCCAACCTCGTCTTCATCCCTCCCTGGAAACGGCCCTTGTGCTTTAGCAAAGCAGACTCACGAGGCGCAGAAGGGAGAACGTCCCAGGGAAGCCGGAAAGAAGCAGCTGCTGCCTGTCCCGTCGGGAGGTGGCTGTCCAGCTGGAACGGCCAGAGGGGCCGGAGGGTCCAGAAGAAGCCCCCTCCCCAGGAAGAGGAGGAGAGGCTCCCACTGACATAGGGGCTCTCAGCGGGGGTCCAGGAGGCCATCACGCCCACTCAGGCCCGTTTCCTCAAGGGGAGAAAAGGGCCCAAGCTGGGGGGGAGACGCTTTTCCCACAGGGAAGCTTGGCTGGAGGCCAGAGAGGGGCGGCGGGCATGGCCACAGTCCCTTAGAGACCATGCTCATTTGCCCTGTTAAGTGCTATCATCGCACTCAACTACCGCTAATGGATGCTGGTTCCTAGGCCTAATCAGAAACTCTGGTAGAAATAACGTCAATCTTCCCTGTGTTGTGAGGTCCCCAGAAGCTCCGGCCGCTCTCATCCGGACGCAGATTGAGCACAACAGAGCTCCCGAGAGTTTGGGCTCAGACATCATTCTCGTGGTCTACAACCTCTGCACTATCTCGGTATCGCTCCCCAGGGCCGAGCTCCAGGTGGAAAAGAGACGTCAAGTCCCTCCTCCTCTGGGCTTATGTGGGTCCATGAGGTCACAGGCATAAGCCAATCGATGATGAAGATCGCCCCCTGAACTTGACGCGATGTCAGAGTGGGATTTTAGGATTCCGGCCATGGCTGGAGGTCCCCCCCACGTACTCATCCCCAATCACATCCAGGGACCTTGAGACCATTGGCTTACTTACATCCCAATTGCACTTGCCTGACCTTTCTAATGGACCCTTACAACCTTCCCCAGCAGCTTCCTCTGACCCCCAGGATGAAAGACAAAGTCCTCTGGGACATCACAAACCTTCACAACCTCAGCTGTCCCTCAGCTCCTTCCATAGAAAGCACTGCCCCTCAGACCACCCAGCCTGACCAGCCTTCCTCTTCCTCACTCTTCATTCCATCCCCCGCCTTTATTTTCCCCTGGGGGGGGGGGGCTTCTGTCCCAGGACAGGGCTCCTTCCTTGGTTAGGGATGCTCAGAGATCCTGGAGGGAAGGAGGGGAGTCTCCCAGGCCCGTTCTGCTCCCACCCTCCGCCAAGCACAGCCCTCCCCTTTGTATCCAGGTGCTGTCCTCTGGCCTGGCCTCCTCTCTCAATGACTCCGAGCCCACCCTGGAGCCCGAGGTCATCACGGATGTCTCGCCGGAGCGCCAGAAGATCGTGGATGCCCAGTTCAAGTGCTTCGAGCGAATGAACAGCAAGCCCCCCTACCAAAAGACAGGTAACCTTGGGAGGCGGCTGGGCCGGGGGACTGGGCCAGGGCCTGTCACTCCCCCATCTGGCCTCCCTCCCACCTCCCGACCCCCCACATTCTCGGAGGCCAGGCCTGGAACTTCTGGCTGAGCTCCCAGCATATCCTTCCCTTGCTCCACATCCCCCCCCCCCCAGAGATTCAGAAGCCGGAAGCCTCCTTCCAGCCCCCACGGCTCCTGGGACATAGTGGCTGCAATCCTTTGCCCATCATGCCTTTGAGCTGGGTTGGGGGGGTTGGGGGAGGTTGGAGCAGGTCCAGGAAGCATTGGGGGCAGGGGGTGTGTCCAGGCTTCCTCAGCCCAAGTCCTTTTGCTCCTTAGCCCAAAGGACACAAGGAGGGCAGCCTTGCAAAGGGGAGTCCAGCCAGGAGGAAACGAGGGGACACATGTCTCTTCTCTTGTCCAGGAAGCTGTGGTTGGACCCCTTCACAAAGCACATGTTCCAGGCAAACCCATGGGTTGGGGCAGCATCTTTCCTTATTTGTAACTCCAAGTTATCTCCTTTTTTCTTTTTTTTACTCATCTTTTACTGGTATATTCTTGTTTCCAATTACATGTAGACAGGGTTTTCAATGTGCATTTTTGCAGGATTTTGAGTTCCAGATTTTCCCCCTCCCTACAATCTCCTTTTGTTTTTCAACATAATTCAGTTTGACAACTTCTTGCAAATCTGAATCAAGCCTGGTATTTTTTTTGGGGGGGGAAGAATCACAAAGAGAGAGACAGACAGATGGGCAGATGAAAAGCCATCCAGGGTCACCGAACTCCCCCCCCCCCCACTTCAGTTCCCTCCTGGGTAAAAGGGAGTGACAGGGCTGGAGCATCTCCCTGCCAGGGTCACTTAGCAGAAATCTTGACTGCACCAACAGAAAGAACACGACTCCTCTGGGGCAGAGGCTTGTGGGACAGGGAGCCCCCTGCAAGTCTGGGAAGGGTTGTCATGAGCCTTGCTCTGCCTGGTCCCAAACTGTAGAACTGGAAAAATGAAGAGACATCACCCAGAAGAAGAAGTCCCCTCGAGAAGTCCCCTGTGTCATAGTGGGGTCCCTTGGGGGTATTTAGAGCGGAAATAGAGGCCACTGGAAACCTGCGCATTCATCCTCAAAGCCATCCTGACCCCAAGCTGCCTGAACTCCCAGGGGAAGGGGCAGGTCAGAGTGGCAGGAGCCATGGCTATCCCCATGGTTGGACCTCCAGGGAACTCGGGCCCCCCCGGGTACAATGAGGAGCTGTTGGAAGTCTGTTGGAGACACGGGGTCTCCAGATAAACATGGCTCCGCCCCACCATTGAGCCACTGCATTTGTCTTCCCTGAGGGCAGCGGGGCTGCTGGAGGGGCCGGGGCTGACCTTGCTCTTTTTCCCTTGCTAGGTCTGTTTTGTAACCGCACGTGGGATGGATGGCTCTGCTGGGACGACACACCCGCCGGGAGGGTCTCTGTGCAGAACTGTCCCGACTACTTCCCCGACTTTGATCCAACAGGTAAAGGATGGTAAAGAAGCAGACTTAGGCTAGAGACCAGGGCAGGTGTCCCCCGGAGGAGAACTGTCCCCACATGGAAGGAGACAAGTCAGGGGGCTCCCCCACTGGAGCAGAGAGTGGGGACACTAGGCGAGCACCTTATGGAGGTGACGCTGATTCCGGTCGGGGTCAGTCCGGGTGCCTTGAGCTCCCTGCCAAGTCTGGGCTGAGAAGATTCAGATGGTCTGGGGAGTGATTGAGACACAGAAGAGGGAAAGCTGCTGGGCCCTCCGTTCCCCAGAGCACCCTGGGGTGCCGGCAGAAACACTCTTGCTGAGAGACAAGGGCTGGTGGCTGCTTGCTTTGGTTTCCCCTCTGAAAGCCATCCCGATAGCACAGGGGTCGCCCCCTCCCCAGGCTCGCTCTGTGCCCTTTCCATCTGTGAGTGGGCACAGCTGCTTCCCCATCCCAGACACTGCTTGAGCCTGCATCCCGTTGTCATGGCACCCTCACCCTGGCCTCCTGTCAGCACCTCGGCCTGGAGAACCGGTTCCCTTTTCGGAGAGGGCAGATGTTGGTCTGACATCCACCAGGGCAGGGTCCGAGCAGGTGGCTGGCCTTCGTGAGGGTCTCAAAGGCTGGGTCCCCACAGTGACCCCCAGGAAACCCCAGGGACAACCAGCAGCACTGAGCAGCAGTTTTCACTCTGAGTTTCACTCCAGAGTTCTTTTCAGGAAGGAGGGGAATGATTACAGGTTAAGGGAAAGGAGAGGCCAGAGGAACTGGCTCTTACATCCCGGGTCCCGGTCTTTGTCCCAAGAAGGGGCAGTCCCAAAGATCGCCCCAGCCAGGGTGCTGCTGTCCCTGGTGCTGACCCCCGGTCTCTGGTCCAGGAGCAGAGGATGGCGTCTCCCCAGTCCAGTGGGAAGCAGCGCATGTTCCGAACGCCCTTGGAGCGGACCAGCTTCCCCCTCCTGAGTTCCTGGTACTTACGGTTCCTATTGGGTTCCATTTTTACAGAACAGGCCTCCAAGTACTGCGATGAGCATGGGAACTGGTTCCAGCATCCCGAGAGTAACCGGACATGGTCCAACTACACCCTGTGCAACTCCTTCACGTCAGAGAAGCTGAAGGTGAGCTCAGCTCTAGCCCCTAACAGGTGGAAAGGCGGGGCTTGCGCCCTCAGTGTAGAGGATGGGCAGTGACCAAAGGGCCGGGGGGGACTGAGCCTCCCAGGGCTCTAGGGAAGCTCCCGGGCCACTGCCTGTCCTCCAGCTGAGGGTCAGAAGAGAAGAAGGTCCCCTCCCCCTACCCACTAAACCAGATCTGCCTTAGAGATGCCCAAAGCGGTGGAGAGGAGCACCAAATTCCCGGACTGGACAGCCCTCTCCCCCTCCCTCCACAATCTCTCCTGGGAAGCCTGAGCCACGCGCATCAGCAAGTTTGGCCGGGAGATGACAAGCCCGCGTGAGCACTGGGAACAGCAGAGGGGCTCCTGGCCTTTTGAAATCTGGGAAGAGCGGGGGACACACTTCGCCTATAGGCAGAAAAATCAGTTGGGGTCATTCCTGGCATCCAAGCCCTTTGGCGGCTCCTGGGGATGGCAGCAGGACTTCAGTCCCGTCCTACCCAGCATCCCAAGCACTGAGTCTGGCCTGGAAACACTGTGGGCTTTCTGGGATGTCCAGAATTGGAGGAAGGAGGAGGGAGTTTTGTTTTTATTCAGAAGAAATCCTTGGCTGAGCTAGCAGAGGTCCTGAGTGCCTCCTGGTCCGGACTGCATGGGGGCCTGGGCTGAGAGGTCCCGAGCCCATAGCCCGAGCATGTGGTCCTTGATCCTCCTCTGAATGGAGACGTGTCGGGCTAGTCTGCTCTGGCTGGATGCTCACTGAGTCGTCACCTACTGATTAACTTGCCACAAGCCCCTGGGCCCCTTGGTCAAGTGCACCACCTTCCCCACAACGGGCTTCAGGCCACCTTGAACGGCAGCCCTACCGTGCTCCCCACACACTGGCCTGAGATTGCAGTGGTAGCAACCACGACGGAACGAACTCGAGAGCCAGCCCCTTGGCAGGACACCTCCCCGTGCCCGCTTCCTTGGTGCCTTCTGGCAGGAGCGACACCTCCCCGTGCCCGCTTCCCTGGTGCCTTCTGGCAGGAGCGACACCTCCCCGTGCCCGCTTCCCTGGTGCCGTCTGGCAGGAGCGACACCTCCCCGTGCCCGCTTCCCTGGTGCCTTCTGGCAGGAGCGACACCTCCCCGTGCCCGCTTCCCTGGTGCCTTCTGGCAGGAGCGACACCTCCCCGTGCCCGCTTCCCTGGTGCCTTCTGGCAGGAGCGACACCTCCCCGTGCCCGCTTCCCTGGTGCCTTCTGGCAGGAGCGACACCTCCCCGTGCCCGCTTCCCTGGTGCCTTCTGGCAGGAGCGACACCTCCCCGTGCCCGCTTCCCTGGTGCCTTCTGGCAGGAGCGACACCTCCCCGTGCCCGCTTCCCTGGTGCCTTCTGGCAGGAGCGACACCTCCCCGTGCCCGCTTCCCTGGTGCCTTCTGGCAGGAGCGACACCTCCCCGTGCCCGCTTCCCTGGTGCCTTCTGGCAGGAGCGACACCTCCCCGTGCCCGCTTCCCTGGTGCCTTCTGGCAGGAGCGACACCTCCCCGTGCCCGCTTCCCTGGTGCCTTCTGGCAGGAGCGACACCTCCCCGTGCCCGCTTCCCTGGTGCCTTCTGGCAGGAGCGACACCTCCCCGTGCCCGCTTCCCTGGTGCCTTCTGGCAGGAGCGACACCTCCCCGTGCCCGCTTCCCTGGTGCCTTCTGGCAGGAGCGACACCTCCCCGTGCCCGCTTCCCTGGTGCCTTCTGGCAGGAGCGACACCTCCCCGTGCCCGCTTCCCTGGTGCCTTCTGGCAGGAGCGACACCTCCCCGTGCCCGCTTCCCTGGTGCCTTCTGGCAGGAGCGACACCTCCCCGTGCCCGCTTCCCTGGTGCCTTCTGGCAGGAGCGACACCTCCCCGTGCCCGCTTCCCTGGTGCCTTCTGGCAGGAGCGACACCTCCCCGTGCCCGCTTCCCTGGTGCCTTCTGTGAGGGACCAGCTGCCCACAAAGCCCAGCAAGGACACGCCTCACAGGAGCCCTTTAAAGAAATTCCAATGTGAAGAGAAGGCAAAGACTTGCCGCAGATTTAGCTCACTCAATGTCTATGGGTCGCCCAAGAGAACTTTCACCATGGGCCCCAAGGGCAGGGTCTCCCTGGGAGAACTTGGCGTTCTCAGGCCAGAAGATGTGGAAAGCTGCTGCAGCTGCTGCTGGGGGTGGGACAGAAGGGCAGGATCCCCTCAGGGTGGGAAAGCGGCAAGAAGCCTCTCGTTTGGTGGCTCCCTTGGCAGGAACAACACAGGGACAACAGGGGAGAAGATTCAGGGCTGGGGACCCGCCGCAGAGGGGACAGAAGCCAGCGGCGCACTCGGTGAGCCCCTCCAAATAAGCTACCCCCTCCCCAGCTTGTGCCTTCCACGCCAAAGCCAACGTCCATCAGTCTGTCTGATGCCCCATGAGCTGGAGGACGGGGTTTGGAATAAAGGAACTAGAGAAACCACGGGCCAGGGGTGACTGGGAAGCCTCGTGTTTGTAATGTCTGGAAAGGAGGCTTCTGAGGAGATCTGGACGCGGCGTGGAAGCCATCGAGGGCTCTCCGGACTGAGCAGAAGTGGCGAGGGATTGAGAGGGGAACAGCCAGAGGAGGAGCGGTCCTGGCTCAGTCCTCCGTAGCTTGGAGCAAAAGTCAGAGCCGGCGCCATCTTAGGGGAGGACGACGGAGAGTCAGGCAGGACGTCTCTGAGCCCACCTCCGTCCAACCTGGACTCCCAGGAGGCAGCGAGCGGAAGTGAGATCCCAGCCGAGAGAATCCCCAGCTACAGACATGTCACAGCGACGGCCTGGGAGCTGTCCCGGGAGTGCTGCGGGAGGGAGCGATGGCCCGGACCGGACACCTTCCCTCTGGTGGGAATGTTTTTAAACACCGTCTATTTTAATCATCTTGTGAAAGAAAAGTCAGAACCAAAGGGGAAATGAGAAGGAAAAAGCACGGGCCAAAGGAGAAGACGCCGCGCTCTGACCCCCATTCAGCCTTCGGACTTTTTCCATCCCAAGCCTGTTGGAATCTCTCGGGTCCTCTCGGGTCACTTTCTTCCTGAGAAGAGCCCAGCCTCCTATCGCTTCCGGGGGAATCGTGGGCAGGGAACTGTTCCGAAACGTGCCCTGGGAGGACGGCCGCTTCTTGCTTGGGATTCAAGCTTGCGGGGAAAGCGGCTGTAGACCTGAGGTCCCGAGGAGGATCAGGGCCCGCTCACTGACGCTGCGACCAAGCTATTGTCAGAATTATTAGAGAAATGCGTCACTGATCATAGAGAAAACAGACTATCCACCCGGTCACTTGTTATCTTCGGATAAAGCAACGATTCCGTGGCAGCGGATCCCCCGTGAAGTGCCATTGCCCAAGCGGTGACCTTGTCCGAGCCCTGGTCCTCTGGCACTCCCGACCGGCCTGCACCCCAGCTGGGGACTCCCGGGCACCCGAAGCCCCAGTTGTGAGGAGGCGATCACGTTGTGCGGCCGGGCCGCCAGCGCCCCAGGGCAGTGACGCACTGGTCCCGGGAGGAGTCTCTCACTGAGGAGAGGGAGGACGGCCAGCCTTCAGGGAGCAGCATCAGCGCAAGTGGCCAAACCCCGGGGAAAGTCCCAGTGTGGCCCCTCAAGGGACTCAAGGGCTCCCCATTCAGCCGGGGGGAGGTGACAGGAAAATGGTTACGGACCAACCGGGGGAGATTACAAGGCACGGGCGTCAGGGGGCATCAGGGGCCGAAGAAGGCAAGATCTGGAACGAGACTCGCAGGGGAAGCCGGGGCACAGAGGAGGGAGGGCGGAGCCCGGGGCCGGCCAGACAGCGGAAGGGGTGGGGTCCAGGAAGGGGTGTTTGGGGGGGCTGCAATAGGTCAACGCGAGTCACGGGGTCTGCAGAGGAGAGTGCGGGAGAGTAAGGTGGGGGGAGGAGAGAGTGTGGGAGAAGAGGAACAGTTGCTGTGGGGGCTCAGAAAGCTGGAGAGCGGGGTTTGGTCCCCCACACAGTGGGCAAGACCAGGCCGTACTTTCAGGCAGCCCAGGGGAGGCCTGCCAGGGCTCTCTCCCGCAGCATTCCCCGGATAGCTCCAGGAGCCTCATCCAACCCCTGAGTCCAAGAGTCAAAGGAGAGACTCCTACCCGGCCCACAGCCTACTCGCCCTGCTCTGGGGCTGCAAGAGATAAAGGTCCTCGTGGAGCCGGAGGCTCAGCCACGTGTCTGCAAGGCGGCCCCCAGCACCAGGGCCCAGTCCCTTCTTTCCATTCAAAGCATAGACGGGAGGCTGGATGAGGGACCAGATTTCCAGACCCAGCCCTTCAGTTTAGAGGGGAAGCTGGGTCCTGAGAAGGGGGGAGCTGGGACCTGAGGGGGGGAAGTAGGTCCTGAGGGGGGGACGACTGGGTCCTGGGGGGGACGACTGGGTCCTGGGGGGGGAGCTGGGTTTTGAGGAGGGGGAGCTGGGTCCTGAGGGGGGGAGCTGGGTTTTGAGGAGGGGGAGCTGGGTCCTGAGGGGGGGAAGCTGGGTCCTGAGGGGGGGAAGCTGGGGTCTGAGGAGGGGGAGCTGGGTCCTGAGGGGGGGAGCTGGGTTTTGAGGAGGGGGAGCTGGGTCCTGAGGGGCGGGGAGCTGAGTCCTGAGGCAGGGAAGGGCCTTAATGCTTTTTAGGAAGATGAACTTCCTCCCAGCACACTGGGGGTCTGGTCTGAGGCAGCGCTGGCCTTAAGGGAGCCTCGGAAGCCAAAGGAAGTCCAGAGAGCCCCAGGAGGGCCGGCCCCCTTCTCCCCCTGTGAGGTGCTGGTACAAGGCCAGCTGGGCCAGGCGTGGGTCCCCCAGCAGCTGTGACCCCAGAGACTGTCATGGAGGGGGCCCAGGGAGGAAAAAACAAGCCAGCCCTAAGCCTGGGAGGTCCAGGTGCAGGAAGAGATGGATCGGGCCCTGGGGAGGAGGGAGGCTCACCGAGGAGCACCCGCCTCCCCCAGCCCTCGCCTCCCCATTCAGGGCTCCGTCCAGGGCCCAGTGGTCCGTGCCCACCGCCAAGGCTCCTCCCGGGCCGTGGGCCCGCTCCAAGATGTCCTGCCCGCACAATAATGCGCCAGTCTCGGGTTTGCAAACCCTCAGAGGGGCGTCCTGGACCAGGACTGGGGTCGGGGTGGGCCCGAAAGGCAAGGCCTGGCGGGGGTGGGCGGGGCGGGCAGACCTTGGCCACGGCTCCCTTCTCTTCCAGGTGGCGTACATCCTCTACTACATGGCGCTGGTGGGCCACGCCTTGTCCATCGCCTCCCTCCTCAGCTCCCTTGGGATCTTGTTCTATTTCAAGTGAGTGCTTTCCAGGGTTGGGGGGGGCTGCAGGACCACCTGCCCTTCTCCCTCTGTCTCATCGCTTCCCCTTGGTGTGACCACAAGGGCAGGAAGGACCCTGGCGCAGGGGGAAAGGACTCGTGGCTCCACGAGTTTGGCCCGATACCCATAAAGTCTGAGGGGACAAGGGGGGGGGCGCTGTCAGCTGCCATCTCCAGTGACGCTGTGGGGGAGGGGTTAGGTCTGTTCTGCCTGACCCCAAAGGGCAGAATCTGGGGTGGGGGAAGCAGATTTAAGCTCAGGGTGAGAAGAAACACCCCAGTGGTGAGAGCTGTGTCCATGGGAGGGGTCAAGCAAAAGCTCCCTGAGGGTAGGGGAGACCTGTAGCCTTAGGGCCTAGAGGGAGCGCTTGGTCAGCCCAGGGAGTGCTGCAATTGTCTGAGCCGGGGGAGGCAGCTCAGGGGAGCCTGAGCTGGGGAGCTGCCCAAGTCCTTCCAAGGAATCCCGGGAAAAGGATTCGCTGCAGACTTGGGAGAATCCTGTCAATCCGCATGAGCTGCCGAGTTTTTAGCTAACTGGGGCCCGCGGCGGATTTCCTGATTCCAGATCTTAGTGAATGTGACATGCTGGACAGCCTTGGGCTGCACGTGGCATCTGGGTCCGGCCCGAGGCCAGCTGGGTTTCAGGTGCCTCTGCCCCCCTCCCTGAGAGTGCCAGGCGTGGGGTCAAGAGAGGGAGGGAAGCATCCCCAGCCCCAGCAGCTGGAAGCGCCCCCTCCCCCTCACCGGCCTCGGCTCAAAGCCATTCTCACTGACCAAAGAGCTCTGAGTCCCACCGAAGCCGCCAGGGAGGCAGCTCTGCGAGCTTCCGGGGCCAAATAAATGCATAAAGAGGCAAGAGGGTCTCCTCGCGGAGTTAGCCGGGGAAAGCCAGAAGCTCATAAAGCAGCCGACCCCGGGGCTCCTTGCTCGACCTGCAGTGGGAGAGTTCATTCACTCACACACACTCACACTCTCACACACTCATACTTACACACACACACACACTCACTCTCACAGTCACTCTCACACATTCACTCTCACACTCACACACTTACACACTCACACACTTACACACACTCACTCATTCTCACACACTCACACTCTCACACTCACACTTGCTCACACTCACACACTTACACACACTCACACTCACTCATTCTCACACACTCACACACACTCACACTCACAGTCACTCTCACACTCACACTCACACTCACTCTCACACACTTACACACACACTCATTCTCACACACTCACATTCTCTCACACTTACACACAGTCACATTCACTCATTCTCACACACTCACACACTCGCACACACACTCACTCTCACAGTCACTCACACACTCACTTACACACACACACTAACACTCTCACACACTCACTCTCACACATTCACTCACACACACTCACACACACTCATACTCTCTCACACTCACACACTTACACATACTCACTCATTATCACACACTCACTCTCACAGTCACTCACACACACTCACTCTCACAGTCACTCACACACTCACTCTCACACTCACTTACGCACACACTCACACTCTCACACACACTCTCACACATTCACTCACACACTCATACTCTCTCACACTCACACACTCACTCATTCTCACACACTCACACACTCACACACACACTCACTCTCACAGTCACTCACACACTCACTCTCACACTCACTCACACACTTACACACACACTCACTCACTCTCACACACTCTCACACACACTCACACACACACTCTCACACTCACTCACACACTCACTCTCACACTCACGCACACACTCACACTCTCACACACACTCTCACACATTCACTCACACACACTCATACTCTCTCCCACTCACACACTTACACATACTCACTATTCTCACACACTCACACACACACTTACACACACTCACTCTCACACTCACACTCTCACACTCTCACTCACACACTTACACACACACACTCACTCTCACACACACTCACACACTCACACTCTCACACACACTCACTCTCACACACACACTTACACACACACTCACTCATTCTCACACACTCACACTCTCACACACTCACTCACACACACACTTACACACACACTCACTCATTCTCACACACTCACACACTCACACACTCACACACACTCTCACACACACACTCACACACTCACATTCACACTCTCACACACACTCACTCTCACACACACTCATTCTCACACACTCTCACACACACTCACTCTCACACACACTTACACACACACTCATTCTCACACACTCACACACACTCACACTCTCACACACACTCACTCTCACACTCACACACTTACACACACACTCACTCATTCTCACACTCTCTCACACACACACTCACTCATTCTCACACACACTCTCTCACACACTCACTCTCACACACACTCACTCATTCTCACACACTCACACTCACACACACTCACTCTCACACACACACTTACACACACACTCACTCATTCTCACACTCTCTCACACACACTCACACACAGACACGGATGTGTCATTTGCACGGGGCTCTGCATCAGGGGGTGGCTAAGGCCGGGCTCAGGGACAGCTCAATGAGAGCGAAAAGGGAGGAGTTCAGAGCCCCCCCTGCGGCCCAGTGTATATGGAGCTGAGCGCGGGGTCTGAGACGGGAGAAGGTGCGGGTCACGGGACGAGGCCCGGCGGTTGGTCCGTGTTTGCGGCGCCGGCGTCTCGCCTTTACCACGGAAGGAGACCCGCGCTTAACGCCTTCTCGGTCTGGAGGCGAAGGAAAAGGGTTCTCTGGGGGCGTGTCGGGCCTCCCACTGGCCCCGCCCCCACGTGTCCCGCAGAGCTCCAGAACAGGCCCCGGGCCCAGGCCCCCGGGGAGGCCTCCCTTTGTTCCCTTTCCTCCGCTCCTCTTCTGGCTCCGCGACACTGTAATTATCCCCGCTCGGTAGGAGGGAGCAGCGGCGCTCCCAGCCCTAGGAGACAGCCCTGGTTCCTTCTGTAATTAAAGCTTCTTAGTTTTCAAAACACACGCTTGGATAATTCTGCCCCATCAGCCCTTGCAAAACCTCGTGTTCGTCCGCCCCCCCCCCCCAGATAGCCCGTAGTCCTGTGAGCCCCGGAAGGAGCGCAGGGAGAGCGGGGATGCGCGGGGTCCGCGCCGAGCCCCCAGCCCCGCCTGCGGCAGGCGGCTCCCTCCCTCACTGCGCGTGGGGCGCCCCCAAGCCCCTCCTGGCCCAGAGGAGCCGCGCCGGCGGCGTAGGCTTGGTGCTGCCGCGCACGACCCCCTCCCCTGCTCCCTTCGCCCAGCGTCAGTGCCCGTCCGTCTCCCCAGGCCTCTCCGAGACCCTCCTGCGCTGTTTCTGCAGAACAACAATATTCCACAGCATCCCATCCCATCACTTACCCCCCCACGGGCGCTCGGTTTCCAGTTTCCTGCCTCTCTGCGAGGGGCCGCCATGAGCCTCTTTGCTCTGATTTCTATGATCTGCCCCACTCCGCGCAGATACACAAAGGCCACGTTGGGCCCCCAGACGTGCTTTCTCCAGCGCGGAGAAGCAAACTGCCAGTTCTCGCCGTCCCAAGAGAGCGGCTGGCGCAGGCTCGAGCGGTGGAGATCTCTGCGACGCGGGAGAACGGCCCACAAGCGCCGGGCCCGGAGCATTCAGCCAAGGGACCCCAAGGAGCTCCCCCTTTCCTGGCAGCCCCCTCCGGCCACGCTCTCAGCTGCTGAGCCGTCAGAGACCCCGGTTCTGGGCCGCCATCTGGGGGCGGCGCCCCAGAAATGTGTGCGAGCTGGGGCCCGGGCTAGCGGATGGCCCAAGCCAGGCCCTCAGGGAGTGGCGGCAGCCAGGCCCTGGGCATCCCCAGCACGCTCCATGGCCCCTGACCCCCATTTTTGTGACAGCGCCACAAGGAGAGCACCAAGCCGCCCTTCGGGCCCCGCCCACTGGAGCCGGACACTGAGGAGACTCAGGCTGCCTGGTGGCCATAGGCTGCAGCCGGTGCCTCCGACCTTCCCTTAGAACCGGCTGCGGCCAAGAGAACGACGGCCCAAATGAGAGCCCGGAGAGCATTAACTGCTCCAAGGGCCCATTTTCCAAAGGAGAACAATGAGCTTCAGAGACCCCAGGCCACTTGGCCAACTGAGTTCCCTGGCTTCCAGGGGCAGCTCTCCTGCTCTGAAAAGAAATGGATAAAAGAAATTGCCTCCTTGCAGCCAGGAACGGAGTCTCAGAGAACCGGGAGCGGAGCAGGGACTGCCCAGGGGCTCTGGGAGGAGAAAAGACAAAGACCTGAGCCTGCCTCAGTACACAGACGCAAGCAGGTCGGGCTGCCTGGACCCCGTCTCAGGAGGGGTCGGCTTCTCCACTAGGGACACGCTGGGCCCCCAACAAGCACGCGTGGAGCACCCACCATGGGCCGAGGACTGGGCTGAACGCTGTGAATACAAAGAAAGCAGAGATGGTTTCTGCTCACAGTCCTGGAAAGGAAGTGACCACGTTGCGAATCAGACATCAGACCCTTCAGCTGGGTGAGTTTGCCTCAGTTCCCTCATCTGTCAAATGGGAATAGCACTAGCACAAGTTGCATCAGGATCGAGTGAGAGAATATCTGCAAAGCCCTGAGCACAGCGCCTGGCACATGGCACGTGCCCGCAACGATGTACACGGGGTAACTTGGAAATAAGCGGCAGAGAAAGGCCTTGGCAATATTCAGGGAGTACAGTGCCGGCAGTGGGGTTTGAGCTGGAAGTACCCGCCGATGTGGCCGGGCAGGGGCTGTCAGGCTGAATCCCCCAGCTGGCCCCAGCCCAGCACCGGCCCATTTCAAGACATTGTCCCCCAGGAGTTCTTCATCTGGAGGAGCTGGCCCTGGGGGACTTCCAAGAGTCTTTCTCCCACTTGGGTCTTTACTTCACTACACAGAGCTCATCGGGTACTTTCTTCTAAGTTCTGGGAAGAAAGGATTTCTGAAGACATTGTCAGCCTGCTGTGGGAGGCAGGACACATGGAAGGGGAAGGATCCCTGCAAGGACTGCTGGGACAAAAGCACGGCCTTCTGGCTCAGACCGTCTGGACAGACAGCGGAAGCTCAAGAGGACCTGAGGTGGCCACAGAAAGGCTGGAGGGAGCGCCCCCTGGGACAGAGGAACCGCTCTAATGGGGCTGGATGGGAGCAGAAGGCGCCTTGGGCTCAAAGATGGCAGAGGCTTCATTGTCCTTGGCTGGGGGCTGAGAGTGGGATGGGGTGGGAAGTGTTCTCTCTCCTCTTCTCTCTTCTTCCTTCTCTTCTCTCTGTTCTCTCTTCCCTTCTGCTTCTGCTTCTTCTGCCTCTTCCATTCTCCAGGACCCTTACGGTGACTCCCTTTGTTGAGTTTCATGCTAAGCTTTATTTAAGCTGTGGTTTTCTCCCAGTTTTGAGATAATCCTGTTGGACTACACGGGAGAGCTGCTGGAACACACGGGAGCTGCCTGACTGGCTGCCGAAGGTCCAACCCAGACTGGATCTCCTCTAGTGAGAGGATGAAACAAGGAGCCTGAGACACTGCTGTTCTCTGACCTCTCTGAGAGGCCGTTGCATTGTCTCACCTCCCTCCTCTTCCCTCATCTTCAACTTAGCTCATTCCCAGTCTGCAATCCCTGTGTCAGCAAAGGCTGCCTGCAACTCCTTCAGAGGCTGTGATCCACAGCTGGGGAGGCTCTCGGGGAACTGACCCGTCCCTTAACACAATGCCACCTTTCTCCATCTAAGTTCTCAAGCGAGATCAATTCTAACCCTTGGGTTGCCAGCCTGCTTGTCAAATCCCAAGTGTTGGCTAAGCTACTTTTTTTTTTTTTTTAGCATCTTTGGGCATCTCTTAGAACTGATTTGCATCATAGAGTTAACATTTTGCTATCTGGTTGTATCTGACTCTTCATGACCCTGCAAGGTGGGGGGAGGGGAGGGGGGATTCTTGGCAAAGATCCGGGAGTGGTTGGTTTGCCTCATTTTATAATTAATATACTCTGTGCTTATGTCCATTTTTATATCCATATCCCATTTTTCTTCATCAAAACATTGGTTAGGGCAGCTAGGCAACGCAGTGGATAGAGTACCAGCCCTGAAAATAGGAGGATATGAGTTCAACTCTAGCCTCAGATACATAAGACTTCCTGGCTCTGTGACCCTGGGCAAGTCACTTAGCCCCAAAGGCCTCAAGGGAAAAAAAACCCTTGTTGAAAAAGACTGGAATGGAGTTTGGGGGATGGAGAGCCACTTTCATTTTTATCGTTTCCCGGCTTTGTATTGATGTGGAGGTTTTATAAGCCGGCTTGTTTCTGTAGCCAGCCACTCCGGGGGTTTCTCATCTGTTAAACTAAAAGGAGCCCGATTCCCCAGGCAGAGGATGTGCTCGGGATTCAGCGCTCCTGCCTGCGGGGCCTTCACAGTCTCAAGGCACTGGGGAGGCGGAAAGGAGAAGCTTCCAGCTCACTTCCCAGCCCGAACTCTCCGAGTCCCGATCCTCGATCCCTACTCTCCAGCCTCGCTCCCATCTCCCCGCCTGTTGACGCCGGAGTCTCAGATGTCGCGTACCTTGACTCCCTCCATAGCCTTCCATCGGGCTCTTTTCAGAGTCCTTCGGTTCTGCTCGTCCCCACTTGTGGCTGCCATTAATTAATCTCCTGGTGTGTCTCCCACGGTGACCGGTGGCCCACAGCCCGCCCTGCTTTTTTGCCTTCGTCTGTAGAGTCCGAGCAGCTCTTCTAGGCCCCACATTGGAACCAGTGAGAACCGTCCCACGCTCCTGCTTCTCTCCGCTGTTTCTATCGAAAGGCTCAGTTTCCTTCCTTCAATGGCGTGTCCCGCCATCAGAGCCCGGGCAAGGGCGGCTCCCGTGGCACCCGTGGGTTGAGATTTGGCACTGGCCTGTCTGGTTCTGAGCCTCTCCCGTCCTCTCCATCCTGTGCTGATACACTCCCAGAAGCAAGAGGGGCCCCATGGGACTGAGGCTCCTGGGAGTTTTCGGCACTGCCCCCAGTTCCTCACTGAGAGGCCGGGCTGCGACCAATGAGCTTTCCCCATCCCCCCCCCCATCTCCGACTGCACTCGAGGCTTCCCTGAGCCCAGCAGAGTAAAGCCCCCCTCCCCCGCCCCCCAATTGTGTTCTTGTAGCAGAGCTCTAAACAACGCAGCCTCCCCGCCCCCACACTGAGGCAGCAGCCTAGCACGCGGAGGACCCAGATTGAACCAGATGAAGGCTGGCGGGGACAAAGGCTCATACTCAACTTCACACATACATGGGGGGGGTACATACAGTTTTTGATCTGGGGGGGTAGTGGAAGGACCAGACAACACTGGGCGGCCTGGGGGAGGGCCCCCCCTGCACTGGAGCCCTTCAGGCGGAGGCTGGCAGTCACGGGGGAGGGGGAGAGTGGGGGGGGGGAGAGGAGCAGGAGGTGTCTCTGAACGAGATCCTTCCAATCCCACAACTCTATGCTCCCCCAGGCCGTCTGTACAGGCTGCCCCCCATTCCCCTCCTGATGTTTTGAAAAGCCTGAGATTTGGACGAGGAGTTCCAGGTCCCGGAGAGCGGGGTCTGAGCGGCCCGAGGCCCGGACACTGGAGGGAGGAAGGCTCCCAGGGACGCCCAGGAGGGCTGTCAGGTGATGCCGGTCTGGAGCGCTCCAGAAATGGCTCCTAGTGGCTCCCGAGCTGGTGACTTGACTAGAGACAGCGCGGCCCCTTCCACGAGCTGATGGGAGGGGGAGGCAGCGCGGCCCCTCCCATGACCCAGGAGGAGGGGGAGACAACGCGGCCCCTTCCACGAGCTGATGTGGGGGGAGACAGCGCGGCCCCTCCCATGACCCAGGAGGAGGGGGAGACAGCGCGGCCCCTCCCACGACCCAGGAGGAGGGGGAGACAGCGCGGCCCCTCCCATGACCCAGGAGGAGGGGGAGACAGCGCGGCCCCTTCCACGAGCTGATGGGGGGGAGACAGCGCGGCCCCTCCCATGACCCAGGAGGAGGGGGAGACAGCGCGGCCCCTCCCACGACCCAGGAAGAGGGGGAGACAGCGCGGCCCCTTCCACGAGCTGATGGGGGGGAGACAGCGCGGCCCCTCCCATGACCCAGGAGGAGGGGGAGACAGCGCGGCCCCTCCCATGACCCAGGAGGAGGGGGAGACAGCGCAGCCCCTTCCACGAGCTGATGGTGGGGGGGGAGACAGCGCGGCCCCTCCCACGACCCGGGAGGAGGGGGAGACAGCGCGGCCCCTCCCACGACCCAGGAGGAGGGGGAGACAGCGCGGCCCCTCCCACGACCCAGGAGGAGGGGGAGACAGCGCGGCCCCTTCCACGAGCTGATGGGGGGGAGACAGCGCGGCCCCTCCCATGACCCGGGAGGCCGCCCTCTGTGTGCTACATTGTAGACACGGGAGGTAACAAAGTTGCCCCATTGGTCCCGTTCCAATGCTCCTGCACGCACTACTTCCCAGGGGGCGCCGCGAGCGCCAGGTCCGCAATGCGAGCCTGGACGAGTCACTCACCAGTTTGCCTCAGTGTCCTCATCTGTAAAATGAGAAAGCAGTAAAAACCACCCCCTGCGATCCTTTGGGGGGAGGGAGCTGGCTGAGAACTCGAGCCTGATGGAGGGGGGCGGGGAGAGGCTCCCGACGGGCATCCAGATGCTGGCGATTTGAGCCGGTCCCGCCGGGCTGGCTCCCAGGGTGAGGTCATGGAAGTGGGCTTCCCAGGGCGGCCAGCTGCCGTGCCTTTGGCTCCGGGAACGAGGGGCCTGGCTAGGGCCCAACGCGGCAGGGCCGTCCCTTGCCTGGAACAATGAGGAAGAGCACGCTGGAGCACTCATTCCAGGCTGGGCTAAACCAGGATCGTGGGATCCTGCCCCAACCCTGGGAGGCTGAGGAGGGAGGGGGACATTTGCAGCTTCTCAGCCCCTTCCCCCCTCTCCAGGGCTCCCCCTCCCCAGCTCTCCCGGGGTACCATGGGAGCCTTAGCCCTCGCCTGTGTCTCCCACTCCTGTGCACGGGATTGCACTGACTCCCAGGTCTGGGCTGGGAAGGCTCCCAAGGGAGAAGTGCACCGGCCTGGGCTCCCAGCGCCCGGCAGATCTGCGCAGGAGGACACAGGCTTTTCATGGGGGGAGGACAGGTGTCCTGGACGAGGTTACAATGAGCAATCAGGTCCAAAGGACTCTCTCCCGTGTGGGGAGCACACCTGGGTCCACAGGGCAGCCTTGCCCCTGACTACCTGTGCACATGTGGGCCTGAGGGCCTCGTCCTTCAAAGAAAAGGGGCTCCTCCCAAGTAGAGGCGCTGTGGACCTGTCCAGGGTCCCCGGCCCCTTCTGTCCTAAGAGAAACCGCTCCTCCCCATCAGAGGCAGGATGCAGCCTTCCGGCCTCCTCATTGCCCGGGCTTAGATCTTAGGCCCCTGGTAGGGGTGCCCACCCCCCCCAGGCTTCCTGCCTCTGTCACGCTTGCAATTGGGGCTGCGACAAGAAAGGAGGGAGGAAGAACTCAGCGGACTCCCTAAATGGGCGAGTCTAACAAAAGGCTCCTCTCAGAATCCAGCACCGGCCGGCTCCAGTCCCACTGGGCGCCCCCTTCTGGCCCCAAACCAGCTGCCTCTGCCCGGCTGGCTGGAGGCCAGGTCCAGTCCGAGGCTGCCTGCGGCGGCCGGGCTTGGGGGCAAGGCTCCAGGGAGCTTCCGGAGGGCTCCCAGCCTGGCTCCAGGGGTGGCAGAGCCCGGGTTGAGGCGGGTGCTCCTCACTCTAGGAGAGCTGCAAGACCAGAGTGGTTAGTTCTGGGCTTGGGATCAAGGTCTGAATCTGAACCCAGCCTTAGATCCTAATACTGCCAGCCAAGGGAACTGTCATAGTCCCATGCAGACTCAGTTTCCCTATTTGTAAAGTTAACATGCTAATAGTGAGATGTCCTAGAAACTGGGGTGGAGCTGCTCCCTGCAAATGGCCCATCCAGACTCAGGAAGCGTCTCTGGTCTGTAGGCAGATGGACTCCTCCACTTGAGACCTCCCTCTCTGTGGAACCTGGCCCTCTTCTCTAGGGAGGAGCCCAGCCTCTGAAGAGATGCTCAGAAGCAATTTGAATATCAGATGGGGGGCTGGGGGTTTTATCTATGTATGTTCAGGTGTGGAAGCTCCCTCCATTGATGTAGCTCAGCTTCAGGAAGAGGTCCTGGGGCACTGACAGTGACTTCCTCAGGGTCCCTTAGTCAGAGTGTTCAGTTCAAGAATAACTCCCTATCCACTGCAAGTACCATCGCATGGGGAGCGAAGATGTGTGTCTTTGTGCATGTGAGTGTGTGTGTGCATGTGTGTGTGGCTGTCACAGACCCTGTGAATCACACACACACACACACACACACTCTCACACTCACATACACACTCACACTTACACCTTCTCAGGAGGGGAGGGCTGGCCGCCAAAAAAGAATCGCCCCCATGCTCTGGGGATGGCTTTCCTCGACCTATCTTCCTGATTCCTTTCATGGACATTTATCTCATTGAGTTTTGTTTTTTTACCTTTGGTTTCTGAAGGAAGTGAAGGAAGGCAGGGGATGGGGTTCCGAGCCTGGGCTGTTCCTGTGGCCTCGTGAACTTCCACGGGCTTTGTGCTGGATAGCAGGACGGGGTCAATCCTCAGCCTCTCTGGACCCTCACCACAGACCTGGGAAAAGCACAGGACAGGTTTAGTCCCCATTCTCCCCCCAGGACTCCCCCAGGCCTTGCTTTGCATCTGGGTAGTGCTGGACTTATTCCCTTCCCAGCACCCTGAGTGCTCACGGAGAACCCTAGTCCCAGACACGAGGTCCACAGTTAGGCGGGAGGCTGCCGACTTCTGTGCCCAGGCCCTAACGCAGCGCCATGTTCCTGCCTTTCAGGAGCCTCAGCTGTCAGAGGATCACGCTGCACAAGAACCTCTTCTTCTCCTACGTGCTGAACTCCCTGTTCACCATTGTCCACCTCATTGCGGTGGTGCCCAATCCTGACCTGGTCAAGAGAGACCCCGTAAGCACTGCATGCTCCGGGCTCCCTTTGTGAGATGTTTCTGTGAGCGGTTCTCAGACCTGGGCTCAGGGAGGGGGAGGGCCACAGCAAAGAGGAGCTGCCAGCTTTTAAATCCTCTGAGACTTCCCCAGCAGGCCATCTGGGGGCCTGAAAAGCCACTGTGGATCCAAGCAATTCTGGGAGCCCACAGTCACTCAAAACCACTGTTGAGAGGCCCTCCCCATATTATCCGTCAGTCTGAGGACACAGTTAGTCCAAAGCAAAGACATTTAATGAACTGTCACAGAGGGGAATTATCAAAAGAGCATTTCCTCTTAATCCAGAACAGTCTCCCCTATGGGGATACATCATATGTGAGAGGAGGGGAAGGCCCTAGGTAGCACATGTCGAGAGACAGCCATTCAGAGATCACGTAGAGCTGGAGCATTATGGGGAGGGAAGGTCATGGGTTCTGCATTGGAGAATTGGACAACTTCTGGTGATGTCCCTCGGTCCACTCTAGGTGTTGTCTGCTAGATGATCATCCCCTGATCTGTAATCCCTCCTCTCATTCGCATTTTTGAACCTTTGGCCTTTTCTTGCCATTAATAACTTCCTCAGAAAATAATCTCTAGTTGAAAGGATATGAACAATTTAATACCTTTTTTTATATAACTGCATATTATTCACCAGAATGACTAGATTGATTCAAAGTTCCTCGCAGAAGTGAATTAACCTATTTGTCTTCCCGCAGCTCCTCCAAGGTTGGATTTTTACAATCTCTTCCATCTCTATTGTTTTGATATATGTGAGTCAATACATCCAAGTTGTTTTAATTATTTAATGTCTCTAGGAAGATACTGGATAATTTTTCATATGGTTGTTGATAGTTTTATTGTTGATATTTGATTTTTCTTCTTTTAAAAACTCCCTATTTTGGGGTCATTACTATTGAAGAAAGGCTTTTTTCTTAGAGATTTGCATCAATCCCCTACAGAGTTTTTTATTTTAGACCTTTATCAGAGAAACTCTGTGCAAATATTTTTCCATTCTACAGAGTTTTTTTTTTCCCATTAAGTTTACTTATGGTGATTTAATTTGTGCAAATGCTTATAAATTAGATAGATTACTTTTTATAATTTCTTCTACTCTATATCATTAAAAAAAATCTTCCCCATTTACAGGCAATAATAAAATCTGCCATTCTCCTACAATAATTTTGTTGTGGCAATATTTTATAGATTGTTTATGCCTCTGAAGGTTACTCTGTTGTATGCAGCAAGACAGTGGCGACGCCTGCAGGCCACATATTGACTTGGTTTTAAATTGTGATATTTCATTGTACTTTATATTTTTAATTAAATAAACATTTTCATCTGATTTTGGGGCACTTGGGAATGCTGTGGGTCGAAGCTACCTTTGGGGCTCCTCTGATGTAAGAGGCTCTTCTCAGATTCTTTCCTATTCAAGTACTCTCTCCCAGAAGCTAGTCAAATGGGATTCTTCCTAGGAGTTTGCGTCCTTGGAGTTTTCAAACCCTCGCTTGTTGTGGTGTCCCAGTCTAGACTTTGTCACTAATCCAGTTCAGTAATTTCTTCAGCTGTGATTTGTTCAGTACAAGAAAATATGGGTAATTACTGATTTGCAATAGAGTTGAGGCCTGCCATGTCAAATTCCATTCCATTTCATTATTTCACTTGATATTCTTGACCTTTTATTCCTCCACCTCTTGGGGTGGGTTTTTTTTTCCACTCTGGGGGTGATTTATGGTTGTATTTACAACCATCTGGTTCAGTACCAAGGACAGGGGATGCAAATACAAGCAGAAAGAAAGATGGCCCCTGTCCTCAAGGAGCTAATGAGGAAAGAGAGCACCTAAAAGGGGAGGGAGGAAGGTGGGGAAAGGAGCAGGGAATAAGGGCAGCCAGCACCCAGCTGGGGCAATGGTAGAGAAAGTCTGGAGAGGAGCCTGGAGGGGAATGATGTCAGTCTCTTCTGTCTGATGTTGGGTGAATATTGTTGATTTAAACGGATTTCTCCTTCTATCTTTTCTTTTTTCTGTTGGCAATGTACAGAAAATTGATTGTGTTGTAGTCTTCTTGTATCATAGTCTCAGGAAGGGGAGGGGTTAGTGATTCTCTAGAATTCTCTGAACGAATTTCACCATAGCATCTGCAAATATGTAGAGAGAGCTTTGCATCTTTGGGGCCTTAATTTCTTTTGCTCGTCTTATTGGTCTGGATGACTTTGCTATCACTGTGTCCAAAAATAATGGAGAAAAGGGATTTTTTTTGATTCCTCCTGATATTATTGAGAGGCTTCTGCTGTTTCTCCATTGCAAACGTCAGCATTAGATAAATGCAATCATATTAAAGGTCCTTTGCCCTTTTTTCAGTTAATCAACAACCATTCATTAAGCACTTTCTATTTCACAGACTGTAATGAATGCTAGGAATACAAAGAGAGCCAAAAATAAATAGCTCTTGCCCCCCAAGGAGTTCCCTAGTGTTTCTAATTCTCAGCAGATATTAATCTTCAGAATTTAAAAATGAAGAATAAAAACTCCTGGCAGTTCCCCAAATCATATTATTTTATATTTTTCATCATATTTTATTTACATGTCTTAAATAATAATGAGCACTCAAATAATGAATCATTTTTCAATGATAGTATTATAAAAATTTCAGAGAGTTTCTGAAACAAATATTTAATAATAAATGCATAACTGATTATTATGAGTCACTACACTATGACAATGATTTAAAACATATCTGGCAATGAGCTCACTGATTTCCTTTGTTATTTCCAATATTATTCATACTCTTTACTCATTATTATGGATATCTAAACTTCTTAGTCATATTTATAAAGAATTATAGCCTATAACAAATAATCAAATGGTAGAAAATGCCAACAAAGATTACTAAATAGAATAAGTATGTTTGTGGCCTTCTTTGCTGGTGAGTCATCCTTGCAAATAAAATAAATATTAATAAGTATATATACAGAGCATATTTTATACATCTCCTATGAATAGTGTTGCAAGACATGACAAGTTTTGGAAGCAAAACAAATTTTTAAATCAGCCATTTTAACATGAGATTCTGTGTAACATTGATCACCTTGCTGGGAGATGTGAATGCTGCGTTATACAAATGTTCTGTATGTCACCATTTCCTGCTTTTGCTTTTGACTTAGCATCAGTGAATTCCTTCAGACCAGCAATGTTTATTGTTAACTTTCAATTCTCACAGGAGAGTGATCCAATTTCCTGACTGAATTTTTTTCAATGGTATTTGGGAGTTAGAAAAACATATAAATTTCCCAAGAAATATCAGGAAGAAATTCCTTCATGGAAACACTAAAGCTCACATAAGATCATAAGATGGGGGAGATGACTTGCAAACTACGTGCACACAAGATATATATGAATTGGCAGGGCCTCTCACAGGGAAAGTATTTGTGGAGTGTGGAGAGTGAGAAAGGTTTCCTGGAGAAGATGGGATTTGAGCTGAATCTTGAAGTAATTTAGAGAAGCTCAAAGGCAGAAGCAAAAAGGGAAAGGATTTCAGCCAAGAAAGGCAGACAGGCAGAAGATGGGATATCACATGCAAGGATGTGCAGAGCAGCAAAGTACAAGAAAACTGGAAAGGGGGAAGGAATTTCTGCTGGTTGCTAGCAGTATGAGGAGCTTTTGAGGAGCATAGTGACATTCTTGATTACTTAATTACAAATGTAATGTGGTTATAATGATTTTTTTAAAAGTGTAGCCATGCCCTTTTGCTAATGACTTATTCACTACTTTAGTATCAATATTCATTAGTAATATTAATCCAAAGTTTTCTTTCAGTGGTCTATCACTGCCAGTTTTGTGTATCGAGTCATAGTTGTCTTAGAGAGTTTGACAAAGCACTTCTTTCTTTATTTCTGTGAATAGTTTATATTACATAGAAATTAGTTGTTCTGAAGGTGTTTAATTGCATTCATTTCTAAGTGAATCTGGACCAGGAGATTTATTCCTTTGGGGATTCTTTTATAACTTCCTTGATTTCTTTTTCTGAGATGGGATTATTTAGATTCTTTTTCCTCTTTTTGTTAATGAAGTTTTGTGCTTTTTTCTTTCATTCAACAACCCTTATTAGTTTAAAAACATTTACTATATTTTATACACACACATACATACATACATACATATATATATATATACATATATATATATAATATATATTATATATTATATATAGGGACAAAAATGCCCCTACCGCAGGGAAGTATACAGTGCAACTCATGCACAAGTAAGAAATACAAAGTACATACTAAGTAATACAAAGCAATTATGTGAGGGCAAAAACATTCATAACAGGACCAAGAAAAGCCTTGTACAGACATGACACCTGAGCTGGAGGTTTAATGAAGTAAAGGTGAGGCAGGCCTATGCTTCAAGAGGGAAAAAGGACACTGGAACTTCATGAACTAGCAGAGAGTGAGGGAAGGAAAGTTGTTTGAAATGAAACTAGAAGGGAAGGAGGAATGAGACTGTGGAGGATTTATAGTTTGTCCCTGGGGCAATAGAAGCCACCAAGGAATTCTGAGCAGCATCAGATCTCTGTACTATCAATTCGTCATCTAAATGATGAATGTATGAAGGGAGTACTAGACAGACTGAAAATGACATAGGCGGCTATCCAGATGGTCAAGGCAAGAGATGATGACATGAACAGTGGTGAAAGGTATTGGATAGAAGGAGGTGGTGAGGAGTAATATGGTGGAGAAAGGCTCAGCAAGACTTGGTAACTGCAAGGATAAAGGGAGTCAGGGGAAGGAAGGGTCAAGGCTGAGACCTGGTTTTCAGGAAGGATGGAGGTGTCACAAACAGAAATGGAGAAGTCCAGAGAAGAGCTCTATTAGAGGGAAATGTATCATTCTGGCTTTTTCCCCCAAATTACAATGCAATTCATTCAAGTTTTCAGATTATTATAGTTTAATAGAATTGTCATAATCCTATCTAATTTTATCTAGTTCCCCTCTATTTACTCTGAGGATTGCTTTTTTTTATCATTGAGAAATTTATCATTTAGTTTTCCTCCTTTTATCAAATTAGCTAATGGTTTGTTTATTTTCTAGATGTTCAAAAATAACAAAGAGATCTTTCTTGTCCATCCAATAGAGTTTTTGTTTTCAATGTTTTATTTTTCCTTTGATTTCTCAGAAGTTCTACCTTTATGCATATTCGGTATCATTGATGTGAGAGAGGGGGAAGAGAGAGAGAGAGAGAGAGAGAGAGAGAGAGAGAGAGAGAGAGAGAGAGAGAGAGAGAGAGAGAACACCTATACATTTACTAAGTGTTTACTGTGTGCTGGGCACTGTGCTAAGAATTGGAGATGATACAAGATTCTCTGCTCTCACCTCTCATCTCATCTCTCACAGAGATTATATATGAGAAAACAAAACATAAAGGAAAGCTGTAAGAATGAGAGTGAAGGGGAAAGCAAAGGGCACTAGCTAGAGATTCTAGATATGTAGTGAAGAAGTGAGGGAGTGTGCTCGATGAGATGAGCTGGGAGTGAAGGGAGTCAGAGGCTCCTCATGAAATGGTGACTTCAGCCAGGGATTCACTTATTAAGAGAGAAAACCCCAGGGCACAGTCATCTGGAAGGAGACAAATTGCCTGTTAAATTGACTATATCTCTTCTCCCTGCCCCCCTCCCCCCACCACCATGTTCATATGTATTAGAAATAGTTTCCTCCAAGAATTGCTTTGGTTGCATTCCATACATTTTGGTCTGTAATCTCATTTTTTTCATTCTCTTTAAAACAATAAGTTGTTGTTTCTATAATGTGTTTTTTAACTCATTCATTTGCGTGATGCTGTTATTTAATTACCATTGTAGCATGCTCCGTTGTGTTCATATCACGCAGGAGGATCACAAGGTGGGGTTTTGACATATAAAGAGTATCTTTAATATATCTTCCTTTCTGCCATAATTTATGAATTATCTATGAAATGTGAAAATAAGTACATCTTGGTATTCAAGAATCACCAGCATTCATCCACATCTAGTTTTCTCAACATTCTATTCTTATCCATCATTTTTTTCTTTTTTTGTGTACTGTTGAACAGCAGTAATTCTTGGCAAGTTTTCCAGACATCACCTAAGCCAATCTCTCTACAATTGTTGTCCATTGCTCCTGCTTCTCCCTCTGAGACCGAACAAAATTAGCCCTCTCTCTCTTCCAGGTGACTGCCCCTCAAAAACTTGACTACCGTTAAAGCTCCCTATTGCCTCCAACCAGCATTTATGTAGCGTGAATGTGAGCCCCTACACCATTTCAGCTGCTCTTTTCTGGGTGCTTTACAGTTTTTCCATATGCTTCTTTACTGGCATCTCCAGAACTGAAACCGGGATTAAAGGACCAAAGACAACAGGGTGTCGTCCCCTAAGTTTTAAGCCGCTCTGTACTTCTTGCCCCAGATCGCTTCGTTTCTACTATTCGTTTCTTATTGAGTTTCCAGGCTCTTTCCCAGGTGACCGGCACCCTCTCCATGTTCTACTTGGGGAGCTGGCATTTTGGAACATGAATGATGACAATGACTAGTATCTATATAGCATATATGGTGCTGCAAGTTTTATCTCACTGAAGTCATGAAGCGTCCATACACAGGACGGCTAAGGGGAGCCAGAGTGGAGTCAGACTCCTCTTCCTCAGTTCCAATCCACTCTCAGACACTCACTAGTATGAGGCAAGGCACTGCACCTTGTTTGCCTCAGTTTCCTGATCTGTAAAATGACCTGAAGGAAGAAATGGCAAACCACTCCAGTATCTGCCGAGAAAACCCCAAATGGGAAATCGAGAAGATGTGCCTGAAAGGTTTCTGTCCATAGGCCATGTACGAGCCTTTAGCCTCTCTTGTTTCTTGCTCCTGGACAGCCTTTCCCACCACTTTTACCCTCCTTTTGTCCCCACCTCTGACTTAACATCTGAGCATTGAAATATGTGTTTTTCTGATTATTAGTGGATTTTCCTGCTTCCTTCTTCTCCGTTAGCACATCAGAGACGGGTCTTTTACCGCACATGCTGAGCACGGCAGTAGCCGACCCACGTCTTGTCATCTGAGGGATGCACCGCAGCCCTTTCTGCCAGCCCAGTCTTTACTAGCCTTCCCCCGAGAGCCTTGAGGTCAGCACTGTTCGGCCCCTCTGGCAACAAGT